>NW_028125030.1:0-126996 GCF_965194825.1 Balaenoptera physalus
CTCTTCCCATGTAAAATGTTACAGAGGGTTCCGCAGACCTCCCTTGCTATATGGTCGGTATTTTTGAGATATGTATATAATATGTGTTTGTATACATATAGTAACACTAATCTTAATTTATCCATTCCCCCCACCTTTCCTTTTAGTTGAGCATAGTTTTATTTTCTAAGTCTGTGAGTGTCTTTCTCTGTGGATATATGTTCCTTTGTGTCAGTTATTAGATAACGCCTATAAGTGATATCATAGAATATAGGTCTTTTGCTTTCCGACTTACCTCATGTTTCGTGACTATCTCCAGCCTCCTTTGCGGTGCCTCAGAGAGCAATGGTTCGTTGTTTTCCATGGTTAATATTCCACTGTGTACATGGACCACTTCTTCTTTATCCATTCACCTCTTGTTGGATATTTTGATTGCTTCACTGTCTTGGCTATTGTGAATAAGGCTGCACTGCAGCTTTTGCGGCCTGTGTCTTCTTGATTCTTGTCTTCTCAGGTGAGAGGTCCATTGGTGCACCTGCTGGATGGAATGGTACCTCCATTTTTACTTTTAAACACAGCTCCTTTCTTTTCTCATTATTGGCTTTTATATCTCACCAGAAGGTAGAGGGTAGACAGTTCTCTAAATCCCCTTCAGCATTTATTGTTTGTAGACTTTTTGCTGATGGTCAGTCGACTGGTGTAAGTTGAAACTTTTCGTAGATTAGATTGCATGCGTCTAACACTCCCTGAGGTTGAGCTTTTATCCATTTTTCTTTTTTTTAAAAAGAGTGTGAGTAAAACTTAACTCTTCATAATCTCTTCTTGAAACATTTGCCTGTTGTGAATTTTTTGTCCATTCCCTACTTCAGCACAAATTTTTAGGGCAAGTGTCTTTTACAGCCCTGAGTCCTTGTGAATGTTAAGTGACCATTAGCTGGGACTTTAAAGCTGCTCTTGCAGGAAACGGCCACAAGGTGGCAGCATTTCTCCTTTGCCAAATTTGGTTACTAGGGAAACAGAGCCTTAATGGAAGTGGAATTCTAGGTTGTATATTAGAATGGAACGTGGCAGGAAAAAGCCCTTTAAGTTTATGTCTCATTACTTCTTGTTCATATTTGTAATTTACTTTTTATTTTTTACCCAGGCAGATTTGATTACATTGGTTTCTTTGCTATAGGTGTGCAAGATGTGGTTCTTTCACACATATACGTGTATCTATTCTTCCTAGCATCCTTTTCCCATGTAGGTTATGACACAAGGTTGAGTAGTCTTCTCCTGGTCTTCCGTACGTCTTTGGTGATTATATATTTCACATGGTTTGTATATCTCTGTTAACCCCAATATGGTAATGTATCCAATCCTCATCCCTTTCTATTTGGTGAACCATAAGTTTTTTAATGAATCTGTGATTGCCTTTCTCTGTGGAAATATCTTCATTGGTATCAATTTTTAAGTAACTCCTGAAAGTGATATCATAGGATATATGTATTTTGCTTTCTCACTGACTACACGTGGCGTGATTACGTCTAGACTCATCTATGGCGCTGCAAATGGCATTGTTTCATTTTCTTCACTAGCGAATATTCCATCTGTACATGGAGGAGTACTTCTTTGTCCACCCATCTGTTGGTGGACTTTTTGGTTACTTCCATATCTTGGCTATTGTAATAATGTGCAATGCAGATTTGCCTGCCTGTGTCTTTCCAATTCTCTCTTCTTAGATTATAGGTGGAGGAGTGGGCCTGCTGGATCATATGGTAGCTCAATGTTTACGTTTTTAAGGCACCCCCATTCTGTTCGAGTTTGTGGCCCTTTCCAACTTATGTCCCACTTGCAGTTGAGGGTATGCATTTCTCCACAACACCTTCAGCATTTATTGTTTGTAGTTTTCTTGCTGATGGTTATTCTGACAAGTGTGAGCTGATACCTCTTTGTGGTTGAATTTGCATGTGCCTCATAATCCGTTGAAATTGAGCTTTAAGGCATGTCCTTTTTATTTTTCAAGCTGTGACTACCCCTTAGTTCTACAAAGTGTTCTCTTAAAGTATGTGTCACATTTTGAAACGTTTTGGCCTTTACCTCCCTGAAGACATTTTGAGGGCAGGTTTCATTTACACTTCTGCAGTACTTATTCATATGAAATGATCATTAGCACAGGCTTTAAAGCTGCTTTTGCAGGTAACTGCCAGAGGGCGGCAGCCTTTCTATGTTCCCCACCCTGGTAACTAGGGAAAAGCCCTTGCGGCCTGTGGTGTTTCTCGGTTATAAATTAGAGTGGAGTGTGCCCGGACCAACCCACACAAGCTGATGTCTCCTTAGTTGTGTTGGATTTTTAAATTTAATTTTTATTTTTTATTGGAGTAATTTTCCACTGTGTACGTGGACCACTTCTTCTTTGTGCATTCCTCGGTTGATGGACATTTTCATTGCTTCCAAGTGTTGGCTATGGTAAATATTGTTGGAGTGCAGGATTGCCAGCCTGTGACTTTTTGATTCTCATTTTCTCAGGTGATAGGCCCAGCAGTGGGTGTGATTCACTGACTGGTAGCACCGTGTTTCCCTTTTCCAAGCACCTTCTTTGTGTTTTCATTAGTGGCTGTTACCACGTCCCCCTTAGAATCGAGGGTACGCATTTCTCCACAATCGCTTCATCATTTACTGTTTGCAGCATTTATGCTAATGGCCCTTCTGGCTGCTGTGAGCTCATAGGTTTTTGTAATTTGGGTTTGTAAGTCGTTGAAAATTCGTAAAACTCATCATTTTTCTCCGCTGTTTTCTTTTCTGTTAAAAAAAGGAAACAATTGGGAGTACAGTATAACTCTTGAAACTGTCTTCTTGGAAGGTTGCCCTCTTTTGAATTTTTTGGGCGATTTTCCACCCAAGAGTTTTTTTAGAGAGCAGGTCTCATTTCCCGAACTTCAAGTTTTGTGAATATTTAGTGACCTAGAGCAATGGGATTAAAGCTGCTGTTGTGGGAAGTGGCCTCAAGGAGGCAGCATTTCTCCATTCCCAAATCTGGGTGGTAGGGCAGCAGAGCCTTTCTGGAAGTCGTGTTCCTAGGTTGTAAATTACATTAGAATGTGCGTGGAGAAACCCCCATAAGTTTATGTCTCATTATTTCTTCTTGGTTTTTAAAGGTGTTTTAATTGGGCTAAAGGTTAGAATATTGTTTGTCCTAGGTGAAAACACTCTGGTTCATTTGTACATTATATATGTCTATTCAAGTACAGATCCTCTTCCCATGTAAAATGTTACAGAGGGTTCCGCAGACCTCCCTTGCTATATGGTCGGTATTTTTGAGATATGTATATAATATGTGTTTGTATACATATAGTAACACTAATCTTAATTTATCCATTCCCCCCACCTTTCCTTTTAGTTGAGCATAGTTTTATTTTCTAAGTCTGTGAGTGTCTTTCTCTGTGGATATATGTTCCTTTGTGTCAGTTATTAGATAACGCCTATAAGTGATATCATAGAATATAGGTCTTTTGCTTTCCGACTTACCTCATGTTTCGTGACTATCTCCAGCCTCCTTTGCGGTGCCTCAGAGAGCAATGGTTCGTTGTTTTCCATGGTTAATATTCCACTGTGTACATGGACCACTTCTTCTTTATCCATTCACCTCTTGTTGGATATTTTGATTGCTTCACTGTCTTGGCTATTGTGAATAAGGCTGCACTGCAGCTTTTGCGGCCTGTGTCTTCTCGATTCTTGTCTTCTCAGGTGAGAGGTCCATTGGTGCACCTGCTGGATTGAATGGTACCTCCATTTTTACTTTTAAACACAGCTCCTTTCTTTTCTCATTATTGGCTTTTATGTCTCACCAGAAGGTAGAGGGTACACAGTTCTCTAAATCCCCTTCAGCATTTATTGTTTGTAGACTTTTTGCTGATGGTCAGTCGACTGGTGTAAGTTGAAACTTTTCGTAGATTAGATTGCATGCGTCTAACACTCCCTGAGGTTGAGCTTTTATCCATTTTTCTTTTTTTTAAAAAGAGTGTGAGTAAAACTTAACTCTTCATAATCTCTTCTTGAAACATTTGCCTGTTGTGAATTTTTTGTCCATTCCCTACTTCAGCACAAATTTTTAGGGCAAGTGTCTTTTACAGCCCTGAGTCCTTGTGAATGTTAAGTGACCATTAGCTGGGACTTTAAAGCTGCTCTTGCAGGAAACGGCCACAAGGTGGCAGCATTTCTCCTTTGCCAAATTTGGTTACTAGGGAAACAGAGCCTTAATGGAAGTGGAATTCTAGGTTGTATATTAGAATGGAACGTGCCAGGAAAAAGCCCTTTAAGTTTATGTCTCATTACTTCTTGTTCATATTTGTAATTTACTTTTTATTTTTTACCCAGGCAGATTTGATTACATTGGTTTCTTTGCTATAGGTGTGCAAGATGTGGTTCTTTCACACATATACGTGTATCTATTCTTCCTAGCATCCTTTTCCCATGTAGGTTATGACACAAGGTTGAGTAGTCTTCTCCTGGTCTTCCGTACGTCTTTGGTGATTATATATTTCACATGGTTTGTATATCTCTGTTAACCCCAATATGGTAATGTATCCAATCCTCATCCCTTTCTATTTGGTGAACCATAAGTTTTTTAATGAATCTGTGATTGCCTTTCTCTGTGGAAATATCTTCATTGGTATCAATTTTTAAGTAACTCCTGAAAGTGATATCATAGGATATATGTATTTTGCTTTCTCACTGACTACACGTGGCGTGATTACGTCTAGACTCATCTATGGCGCTGCAAATGGCATTGTTTCATTTTCTTCACTAGCGAATATTCCATCTGTACATGGAGGAGTACTTCTTTGTCCACCCATCTGTTGGTGGACTTTTTGGTTACTTCCATATCTTGGCTATTGTAATACTGTGCAATGCAGATTTGCCTGCCTGTGTCTTTCCAATTCTCTCTTCTTAGATTATAGGTGGAGGAGTGGGCCTGCTGGATCATATGGTAGCTCAATGTTTACGTTTTTAAGGCACCCCCATTCTGTTCGAGTTTGTGGCCCTTTCCAACTTATGTCCCACTTGCAGTTGAGGGTATGCATTTCTCCACAACACCTTCAGCATTTATTGTTTGTAGTTTTCTTGCTGATGGTTATTCTGACAAGTGTGAGCTGATACCTCTTTGTGGTTGAATTTGCATGTGCCTCATAATCCGTTGAAATTGAGCTTTAAGGCATGTCCTTTTTATTTTTCAAGCTGTGACTACCCCTTAGTTCTACAAAGTGTTCTCTTAAAGTATGTGTCACATTTTGAAACGTTTTGGCCTTTACCTCCCTGAAGACATTTTGAGGGCAGGTTTCATTTACACTTCTGCAGTACTTATTCATATGAAATGACCATTAGCACTGGCTTTAAACCTGCTTTTGCAGGTAACTGCCAGAGGGCGGCAGCCTTTCTATGTTCCCCACCCTGGTAACTAGGGAAAAGCCCTTGCGGCCTGTGGTGTTTCTCGGTTATAAATTAGAGTGGAGTGTGCCCGGAGAAACCCACACAAGCTGATGTCTCCTTAGTTGTGTTGGATTTTTAAATTTAATTTTTATTTTTTATTGGAGTAATTTTCCACTGTGTACGTGGACCACTTCTTCTTTGTGCATTCCTCGGTTGATGGACATTTTCATTGCTTCCAAGTGTTGGCTATGGTAAATATTGTTGGAGTGCAGGATTGCCAGCCTGTGACTTTTTGATTCTAATTTTCTCAGGTGATAGGCCCTGCAGTGGGTGTGATTCACTGACTGGTAGCACCGTGTTTCCCTTTTCCAAGCACCTTCTTTGTGTTTTCATTAGTGGCTCTTACCACGTCCCCCTTAGAATCGAGGGTACGCATTTCTCCACAATCGCTTCATCATTTATTGTTTGCAGCATTTATGCTAATGGCCCTTCTGGCTGCTGTGAGCTCATAGGTTTTTGTAATTTGGGTTTGTAAGTCGTTGAAAATTCGTAAAACTCATCATTTTTCTCCGCTGTTTTCTTTTCTGTTAAAAAAAGGAAACAATTGGGAGTACAGTATAACTCTTGAAACTGTCTTCTTGGAAGGTTGCCCGCTTTTGAATTTTTTGGGCGATTTTCCACCCAAGAGTTTTTTTAGAGAGCAGGTCTCATTTCCCGAACTTTAAGTTTTGTGAATATTTAGTGACCTAGAGCAATGGGTTTAAAGCTGCTGTTGTGGGAAGTGGCCTCAAGAAGGCAGCATTTCTCCATTTCCAAATCTGGGTGGTAGGGCAGCAGAGCCTTTCTGGAAGTCGTGTTCCTAGGTTGTAAATTACATTAGAATGTGCGTGGAGAAACCCCCATAAGTTTATGTCTCATTATTTCTTCTTGGTTTTTAAAGGTGTTTTAATTGGGCTAAAGGTTAGAATATTGTTTGTCCTAGGTGAACACACTCTGGTTCATTTGTACATTGTATATGTCTATTCAAGTACAGATCCTCTTCCCATGTAAAATGTTACAGAGTGTTCCGCAGACCTCCCTTGCTATATGGTCGGTATTTTTGAGATATGTATATAATATGTGTTTGTATACATATAGTAACACTAATCTTAATTTATCCATTCCCCCCACCTTTCCTTTTAGTTGAGCATAGTTTTATTTTCTAAGTCTGTGAGTGTCTTTCTCTGTGGATATATGTTCATTTGTGTCAGTTATTAGGTAACGCCTATAAGTGATATCATAGAATATAGGTCTTTTGCTTTCCGACTTACCTCATGTTTCGTGACTATCTCCAGCCTCCTTTGCGGTGCCTCAGAGAGCAATGGTTCGTTGTTTTCCATGGTTAATATTCCACTGTGTACATGGACCACTTCTTCTTTATCCATTCACCTCTTGTTGGATATTTTGATTGCTTCACTGTCTTGGCTATTGTGAATAAGGCTGCACTGCAGCTTTTGCGGCCTGTGTCTTCTCGATTCTTGTCTTCTCAGGTGAGAGGTCCATTGGTGCACCTGCTGGATTGAATGGTACCTCCATTTTTACTTTTAAACACAGCTCCTTTCTTTTCTCATTATTGGCTTTTATGTCTCACCAGAAGGTAGAGGGTACACAGTTCTCTAAATCCCCTTCAGCATTTATTGTTTGTAGACTTTTTGCTGATGGTCAGTCGACTGGTGTAAGTTGAAACTTTTCGTAGATTAGATTGCATGCGTCTAACACTCCCTGAGGTTGAGCTTTTATCCATTTTTCTTTTTTTTAAAAAGAGTGTGAGTAAAACTTAACTCTTCATAATCTCTTCTTGAAACATTTGCCTGTTGTGAATTTTTTGTCCATTCCCTACTTCAGCACAAATTTTTAGGGCAAGTGTCTTTTACAGCCCTGAGTCCTTGTGAATGTTAAGTGACCATTAGCTGGGACTTTAAAGCTGCTCTTGCAGGAAACGGCCACAAGGTGGCAGCATTTCTCCTTTGCCAAATTTGGTTACTAGGGAAACAGAGCCTTAATGGAAGTGGTATTCTAGGTTGTATATTAGAATGGAACGTTCCAGGAAAAAGCCCTTTAAGTTTATGTCTCATTACTTCTTGTTCATATTTGTAATTTACTTTTTATTTTTTACCCAGGCAGATTTGATTACATTGGTTTGTTTGCTATAGGTGTGCAAGATGTGGGTCTTTCACACATATACGTGTATCTTTTCTTCCTCGCATCCTTTTCCCATGTAGGTTATGACACAAGGTTGAGTAGTCTCTTCCTGGTCTTCCGTACGTCTTTGGTGCTTATATATTTCACATGGTTTGTATATCTCTGTTAACCCCAATATGGTAATGTATCCAATCCTCATCCCTTTCTATTTGGTGAACCATAAGTTTTTTAATGAATCTGTGATTGCCTTTCTCTGTGGAAATATCTTCATTGGTATCAATTTTTAAGTAACTCCTGAAAGTGATATCATAGGATATATGTATTTTGCTTTCTCACTGACTACACGTGGCGTGATTACGTCTAGACTCATCTATGGCGCTGCAAATGGCATTGTTTCATATTCTTCACTAGCGAATATTCCATCTGTACATGGAGGAGTACTTCTTTGTCCACCCATCTGTTGGTGGACTTTTTGGTTACTTCCATATCTTGGCTATTGTAATACTGTGCAATGCAGATTTGCCTGCCTGTGTCTTTCCAATTCTCTCTTCTTAGATTATAGGTGGAGGAGTGGGCCTGCTGGATCATATGGTAGCTCAATGTTTACGTTTTTAAGGCACCCCCATTCTGTTCGAGTTTGTGGCCCTTTCCAACTTATGTCCCACTTGCAGTTGAGGGTATGCATTTCTCCACAACACCTTCAGCATTTATTGTTTGTAGTTTTCTTGCTGATGGTTATTCTGACAAGTGTGAGCTGATACCTCTTTGTGGTTGAATTTGCATGTGCCTCATAATCCGTTGAAATTGAGCTTTAAGGCATGTCCTTTTTATTTTTCAAGCTGTGACTACCCCTTAGTTCTACAAAGTGTTCTCTTAAAGTATGTGTCACATTTTGAAACGTTTTGGCCTTTACCTCCCTGAAGACATTTTGAGGGCAGGTTTCATTTACACTTCTGCAGTACTTATTCATATGAAATGATCATTAGCACAGGCTTAAAGCTGCTTTTGCAGGTAACTGCCAGAGGGCGGCAGCCTTTCTATGTTCCCCACCCTGGTAACTAGGGAAAAGCCCTTGCGGCCTGTGGTGTTTCTCGGTTATAAATTAGAGTGGAGTGTGCCCGGACCAACCCACACAAGCTGATGTCTCCTTAGTTGTGTTGGATTTTTAAATTTAATTTTTATTTTTTATTGGAGTAATTTTCCACTGTGTACGTGGACCACTTCTTCTTTGTGCATTCCTCGGTTGATGGACATTTTCATTGCTTCCAAGTGTTGGCTATGGTAAATATTGTTGGAGTGCAGGATTGCCCGCCTGTGACTTTTTGATTCTCATTTTCTCAGGTGATAGGCCCAGCAGTGGGTGTGATTCACTGACTGGTAGCACCGTGTTTCCCTTTTCAAAGCACCTTCTTTGTGTTTTCATTAGTGGCTGTTACCACGTCCCCCTTAGAATCGAGGGTACGCATTTCTCCACAATCGCTTCATCATTTACTGTTTGCAGCATTTATGCTAATGGCCCTTCTGGCTGCTGTGAGCTCATAGGTTTTTGTAATTTGGGTTTGTAAGTCGTTGAAAATTCGTAAAACTCATCATTTTTCTCCGCTGTTTTCTTTTCTGTTAAAAAAAGGAAACAATTGGGAGTACAGTATAACTCTTGAAACTGTCTTCTTGGAAGGTTGCCCTCTTTTGAATTTTTTGGGCCATTTTCCACCCAAGAGTTTTTTTAGAGAGCAGGTCTCATTTCCCGAACTTCAAGTTTTGTGAATATTTAGTGACCTAGAGCAATGGGATTAAAGCTGCTGTTGTGGGAAGTGGCCTCAAGGAGGCAGCATTTCTCCATTCCCAAATCTGGGTGGTAGGGCAGCAGAGCCTTTCTGGAAGTCGTGTTCCTAGGTTGTAAATTACATTAGAATGTGCGTGGAGAAACCCCCATAAGTTTATGTCTCATTATTTCTTCTTGGTTTTTAAAGGTGTTTTAATTGGGCTAAAGGTTAGAATATTGTTTGTCCTAGGTGAAAACACTCTGGTTCATTTGTACATTATATATGTCTATTCAAGTACAGATCCTCTTCCCATGTAAAATGTTACAGAGGGTTCCGCAGACCTCCCTTGCTATATGGTCGGTATTTTTGAGATATGTATATAATATGTGTTTGTATACATATAGTAACACTAATCTTAATTTATCCATTCCCCCCACCTTTCCTTTTAGTTGAGCATAGTTTTATTTTCTAAGTCTGTGAGTGTCTTTCTCTGTGGATATATGTTCCTTTGTGTCAGTTATTAGATAACGCCTATAAGTGATATCATAGAATATAGGTCTTTTGCTTTCCGACTTACCTCATGTTTCGTGACTATCTCCAGCCTCCTTTGCGGTGCCTCAGAGAGCAATGGTTCGTTGTTTTCCATGGTTAATATTCCACTGTGTACATGGACCACTTCTTCTTTATCCATTCACCTCTTGTTGGATATTTTGATTGCTTCACTGTCTTGGCTATTGTGAATAAGGCTGCACTGCAGCTTTTGCGGCCTGTGTCTTCTCGATTCTTGTCTTCTCAGGTGAGAGGTCCATTGGTGCACCTGCTGGATTGAATGGTACCTCCATTTTTACTTTTAAACACAGCTCCTTTCTTTTCTCATTATTGGCTTTTATGTCTCACCAGAAGGTAGAGGGTACACAGTTCTCTAAATCCCCTTCAGCATTTATTGTTTGTAGACTTTTTGCTGATGGTCAGTCGACTGGTGTAAGTTGAAACTTTTCGTAGATTAGATTGCATGCGTCTAACACTCCCTGAGGTTGAGCTTTTATCCATTTTTCTTTTTTTTAAAAAGAGTGTGAGTAAAACTTAACTCTTCATAATCTCTTCTTGAAACATTTGCCTGTTGTGAATTTTTTGTCCATTCCCTACTTCAGCACAAATTTTTAGGGCAAGTGTCTTTTACAGCCCTGAGTCCTTGTGAATGTTAAGTGACCATTAGCTGGGACTTTAAAGCTGCTCTTGCAGGAAACGGCCACAAGGTGGCAGCATTTCTCCTTTGCCAAATTTGGTTACTAGGGAAACAGAGCCTTAATGGAAGTGGTATTCTAGGTTGTATATTAGAATGGAACGTGCCAGGAAAAAGCCCTTTAAGTTTATGTCTCATTACTTCTTGTTCATATTTGTAATTTACTTTTTATTTTTTACCCAGGCAGATTTGATTACATTGGTTTGTTTGCTATAGGTGTGCAAGATGTGGGTCTTTCACACATATACGTGTATCTTTTCTTCCTCGCATCCTTTTCCCATGTAGGTTATGACACAAGGTTGAGTAGTCTCTTCCTGGTCTTCTGTACGTCTTTGGTGGTTATATATTTCACATGGTTTGTATATCTCTGTTAACCCCAATATGGTAATGTATCCAATCCTCATCCCTTTCTATTTGGTGAACCATAAGTTTTTTAATGAATCTGTGATTGCCTTTCTCTGTGGAAATATCTTCATTGGTATCAATTTTTAAGTAACTCCTGAAAGTGATATCATAGGATATATGTATTTTGCTTTCTCACTGACTACACGTGGCGTGATTACGTCTAGACACATCTATGGCGCTGCAAATGGCATTGTTTCATATTCTTCACTAGCGAATATTCCATCTGTACATGGAGGAGTACTTCTTTGTCCACCCATCTGTTGGTGGACTTTTTGGTTACTTCCATATCTTGGCTATTGTAATACTGTGCAATGCAGATTTGCCTGCCTGTGTCTTTCCAATTCTCTCTTCTTAGATTATAGGTGGAGGAGTGGGCCTGCTGGATCATATGGTAGCTCAATGTTTACGTTTTTAAGGCACCCCCATTCTGTTCGAGTTTGTGGCCCTTTCCAACTTATGTCCCACTTGCAGTTGAGGGTATGCATTTCTCCACAACACCTTCAGCATTTATTGTTTGTAGTTTTCTTGCTGATGGTTATTCTGACAAGTGTGAGCTGATACCTCTTTGTGGTTGAATTTGCATGTGCCTCATAATCCGTTGAAATTGAGCTTTAAGGCATGTCCTTTTTATTTTTCAAGCTGTGACTACCCCTTAGTTCTACAAAGTGTTCTCTTAAAGTATGTGTCACATTTTGAAACGTTTTGGCCTTTACCTCCCTGAAGACATTTTGAGGGCAGGTTTCATTTACACTTCTGCAGTACTTATTCATATGAAATGATCATTAGCACAGGCTTTAAAGCTGCTTTTGCAGGTAACTGCCAGAGGGCGGCAGCCTTTCTATGTTCCCCACCCTGGTAACTAGGGAAAAGCCCTTGCAGCCTGTGGTGTTTCTCGGTTATAAATTAGAGTGGAGTGTGCCCGGACCAACCCACACAAGCTGATGTCTCCTTAGTTTTGTTGCATTTTTAAATTTAATTTTTATTTTTTATTGGAGTAATTTTCCACTGTGTACGTGGACCACTTCTTCTTTGTGCATTCCTCGGTTGATGGACATTTTCATTGCTTCCAAGTGTTGGCTATGGTAAATATTGTTGGAGTGCAGGATTGCCAGCCTGTGACTTTTTGATTCTCATTTTCTCAGGTGATAGGCCCAGCAGTGGGTGTGATTCACTGACTGGTAGCACCGTGTTTCCCTTTTCCAAGCACCTTCTTTGTGTTTTCATTAGTGGCTGTTACCACGTCCCCCTTAGAATCGAGGGTACGCATTTCTCCACAATCGCTTCATCATTTACTGTTTGCAGCATTTATGCTAATGGCCCTTCTGGCTGCTGTGAGCTCATAGGTTTTTGTAATTTGGGTTTGTAAGTCGTTGAAAATTCGTAAAACTCATCATTTTTCTCCGCTGTTTTCTTTTCTGTTAAAAAAAGGAAACAATTGGGAGTACAGTATAACTCTTGAAACTGTCTTCTTGGAAGGTTGCCCTCTTTTGCATTTTTTGGGCGATTTTCCACCCAAGAGTTTTTTTAGAGAGCAGGTCTCATTTCCCGAACTTCAAGTTTTGTGAATATTTAGTGACCTAGAGCAATGGGTTTAAAGCTGCTGTTGTGGGAAGTGGCCTCAAGGAGGCAGCATTTCTCCATTCCCAAATCTGGGTGGTAGGGCAGCAGAGCCTTTCTGGAAGTCGTGTTCCTAGGTTGTAAATTACATTAGAATGTGCGTGGAGAAACCCCCATAAGTTTATGTCTCATTATTTCTTCTTGGTTTTTAAAGGTGTTTTAATTGGGCTAAAGGTTAGAATATTGTTTGTCCTAGGTGAACACACTCTGGTTCATTTGGACATTATATATGTCTATTCAAGTACAGATCCTCTTCCCATGTAAAATGTTACAGAGGGTTCCGCAGACCTCCCTTGCTATATGGTCGGTATTTTTGAGATATGTATATAATATGTGTTTGTATACATATAGTAACACTAATCTTAATTTATCCATTCCCCCCACCTTTCCTTTTAGTTGAGCATAGTTTTATTTTCTAAGTCTGTGAGTGTCTTTCTCTGTGGATATATGTTCCTTTGTGTCAGTTATTAGATAACGCCTATAAGTGATATCATAGAATATAGGTCTTTTGCTTTCCGACTTACCTCATGTTTCGTGACTATCTCCAGCCTCCTTTGCGGTGCCTCAGAGAGCAATGGTTCGTTGTTTTCCATGGTTAATATTCCACTGTGTACATGGACCACTTCTTCTTTATCCATTCACCTCTTGTTGGATATTTTGATTGCTTCACTGTCTTGGCTATTGTGAATAAGGCTGCACTGCAGCTTTTGCGGCCTGTGTCTTCTTGATTCTTGTCTTCTCAGGTGAGAGGTCCATTGGTGCACCTGCTGGATGGAATGGTACCTCCATTTTTACTTTTAAACACAGCTCCTTTCTTTTCTCATTATTGGCTTTTATATCTCACCAGAAGGTAGAGGGTAGACAGTTCTCTAAATCCCCTTCAGCATTTATTGTTTGTAGACTTTTTGCTGATGGTCAGTCGACTGGTGTAAGTTGAAACTTTTCGTAGATTAGATTGCATGCGTCTAACACTCCCTGAGGTTGAGCTTTTATCCATTTTTCTTTTTTTTAAAAAGAGTGTGAGTAAAACTTAACTCTTCATAATCTCTTCTTGAAACATTTGCCTGTTGTGAATTTTTTGTCCATTCCCTACTTCAGCACAAATTTTTAGGGCAAGTGTCTTTTACAGCCCTGAGTCCTTGTGAATGTTAAGTGACCATTAGCTGGGACTTTAAAGCTGCTCTTGCAGGAAACGGCCACAAGGTGGCAGCATTTCTCCTTTGCCAAATTTGGTTACTAGGGAAACAGAGCCTTAATGGAAGTGGAATTCTAGGTTGTATATTAGAATGGAACGTGCCAGGAAAAAGCCCTTTAAGTTTATGTCTCATTACTTCTTGTTCATATTTGTAATTTACTTTTTATTTTTTACCCAGGCAGATTTGATTACATTGGTTTCTTTGCTATAGGTGTGCAAGATGTGGTTCTTTCACACATATACGTGTATCTATTCTTCCTAGCATCCTTTTCCCATGTAGGTTATGACACAAGGTTGAGTAGTCTTCTCCTGGTCTTCCGTACGTCTTTGGTGATTATATATTTCACATGGTTTGTATATCTCTGTTAACCCCAATATGGTAATGTATCCAATCCTCATCCCTTTCTATTTGGTGAACCATAAGTTTTTTAATGAATCTGTGATTGCCTTTCTCTGTGGAAATATCTTCATTGGTATCAATTTTTAAGTAACTCCTGAAAGTGATATCATAGGATATATGTATTTTGCTTTCTCACTGACTACACGTGGCGTGATTACGTCTAGACTCATCTATGGCGCTGCAAATGGCATTGTTTCATTTTCTTCACTAGCGAATATTCCATCTGTACATGGAGGAGTACTTCTTTGTCCACCCATCTGTTGGTGGACTTTTTGGTTACTTCCATATCTTGGCTATTGTAATAATGTGCAATGCAGATTTGCCTGCCTGTGTCTTTCCAATTCTCTCTTCTTAGATTATAGGTGGAGGAGTGGGCCTGCTGGATCATATGGTAGCTCAATGTTTACGTTTTTAAGGCACCCCCATTCTGTTCGAGTTTGTGGCCCTTTCCAACTTATGTCCCACTTGCAGTTGAGGGTATGCATTTCTCCACAACACCTTCAGCATTTATTGTTTGTAGTTTTCTTGCTGATGGTTATTCTGACAAGTGTGAGCTGATACCTCTTTGTGGTTGAATTTGCATGTGCCTCATAATCCGTTGAAATTGAGCTTTAAGGCATGTCCTTTTTATTTTTCAAGCTGTGACTACCCCTTAGTTCTACAAAGTGTTCTCTTAAAGTATGTGTCACATTTTGAAACGTTTTGGCCTTTACCTCCCTGAAGACATTTTGAGGGCAGGTTTCATTTACACTTCTGCAGTACTTATTCATATGAAATGATCATTAGCACAGGCTTTAAAGCTGCTTTTGCAGGTAACTGCCAGAGGGCGGCAGCCTTTCTATGTTCCCCACCCTGGTAACTAGGGAAAAGCCCTTGCGGCCTGTGGTGTTTCTCGGTTATAAATTAGAGTGGAGTGTGCCCGGACCAACCCACACAAGCTGATGTCTCCTTAGTTGTGTTGGATTTTTAAATTTAATTTTTATTTTTTATTGGAGTAATTTTCCACTGTGTACGTGGACCACTTCTTCTTTGTGCATTCCTCGGTTGATGGACATTTTCATTGCTTCCAAGTGTTGGCTATGGTAAATATTGTTGGAGTGCAGGATTGCCAGCCTGTGACTTTTTGATTCTCATTTTCTCAGGTGATAGGCCCAGCAGTGGGTGTGATTCACTGACTGGTAGCACCGTGTTTCCCTTTTCCAAGCACCTTCTTTGTGTTTTCATTAGTGGCTGTTACCACGTCCCCCTTAGAATCGAGGGTACGCATTTCTCCACAATCGCTTCATCATTTACTGTTTGCAGCATTTATGCTAATGGCCCTTCTGGCTGCTGTGAGCTCATAGGTTTTTGTAATTTGGGTTTGTAAGTCGTTGAAAATTCGTAAAACTCATCATTTTTCTCCGCTGTTTTCTTTTCTGTTAAAAAAAGGAAACAATTGGGAGTACAGTATAACTCTTGAAACTGTCTTCTTGGAAGGTTGCCCTCTTTTGAATTTTTTGGGCGATTTTCCACCCAAGAGTTTTTTTAGAGAGCAGGTCTCATTTCCCGAACTTCAAGTTTTGTGAATATTTAGTGACCTAGAGCAATGGGATTAAAGCTGCTGTTGTGGGAAGTGGCCTCAAGGAGGCAGCATTTCTCCATTCCCAAATCTGGGTGGTAGGGCAGCAGAGCCTTTCTGGAAGTCGTGTTCCTAGGTTGTAAATTACATTAGAATGTGCGTGGAGAAACCCCCATAAGTTTATGTCTCATTATTTCTTCTTGGTTTTTAAAGGTGTTTTAATTGGGCTAAAGGTTAGAATATTGTTTGTCCTAGGTGAAAACACTCTGGTTCATTTGTACATTATATATGTCTATTCAAGTACAGATCCTCTTCCCATGTAAAATGTTACAGAGGGTTCCGCAGACCTCCCTTGCTATATGGTCGGTATTTTTGAGATATGTATATAATATGTGTTTGTATACATATAGTAACACTAATCTTAATTTATCCATTCCCCCCACCTTTCCTTTTAGTTGAGCATAGTTTTATTTTCTAAGTCTGTGAGTGTCTTTCTCTGTGGATATATGTTCCTTTGTGTCAGTTATTAGATAACGCCTATAAGTGATATCATAGAATATAGGTCTTTTGCTTTCCGACTTACCTCATGTTTCGTGACTATCTCCAGCCTCCTTTGCGGTGCCTCAGAGAGCAATGGTTCGTTGTTTTCCATGGTTAATATTCCACTGTGTACATGGACCACTTCTTCTTTATCCATTCACCTCTTGTTGGATATTTTGATTGCTTCACTGTCTTGGCTATTGTGAATAAGGCTGCACTGCAGCTTTTGCGGCCTGTGTCTTCTCGATTCTTGTCTTCTCAGGTGAGAGGTCCATTGGTGCACCTGCTGGATTGAATGGTACCTCCATTTTTACTTTTAAACACAGCTCCTTTCTTTTCTCATTATTGGCTTTTATGTCTCACCAGAAGGTAGAGGGTACACAGTTCTCTAAATCCCCTTCAGCATTTATTGTTTGTAGACTTTTTGCTGATGGTCAGTCGACTGGTGTAAGTTGAAACTTTTCGTAGATTAGATTGCATGCGTCTAACACTCCCTGAGGTTGAGCTTTTATCCATTTTTCTTTTTTTTAAAAAGAGTGTGAGTAAAACTTAACTCTTCATAATCTCTTCTTGAAACATTTGCCTGTTGTGAATTTTTTGTCCATTCCCTACTTCAGCACAAATTTTTAGGGCAAGTGTCTTTTACAGCCCTGAGTCCTTGTGAATGTTAAGTGACCATTAGCTGGGACTTTAAAGCTGCTCTTGCAGGAAACGGCCACAAGGTGGCAGCATTTCTCCTTTGCCAAATTTGGTTACTAGGGAAACAGAGCCTTAATGGAAGTGGAATTCTAGGTTGTATATTAGAATGGAACGTGCCAGGAAAAAGCCCTTTAAGTTTATGTCTCATTACTTCTTGTTCATATTTGTAATTTACTTTTTATTTTTTACCCAGGCAGATTTGATTACATTGGTTTCTTTGCTATAGGTGTGCAAGATGTGGTTCTTTCACACATATACGTGTATCTATTCTTCCTAGCATCCTTTTCCCATGTAGGTTATGACACAAGGTTGAGTAGTCTTCTCCTGGTCTTCCGTACGTCTTTGGTGATTATATATTTCACATGGTTTGTATATCTCTGTTAACCCCAATATGGTAATGTATCCAATCCTCATCCCTTTCTATTTGGTGAACCATAAGTTTTTTAATGAATCTGTGATTGCCTTTCTCTGTGGAAATATCTTCATTGGTATCAATTTTTAAGTAACTCCTGAAAGTGATATCATAGGATATATGTATTTTGCTTTCTCACTGACTACACGTGGCGTGATTACGTCTAGACTCATCTATGGCGCTGCAAATGGCATTGTTTCATTTTCTTCACTAGCGAATATTCCATCTGTACATGGAGGAGTACTTCTTTGTCCACCCATCTGTTGGTGGACTTTTTGGTTACTTCCATATCTTGGCTATTGTAATACTGTGCAATGCAGATTTGCCTGCCTGTGTCTTTCCAATTCTCTCTTCTTAGATTATAGGTGGAGGAGTGGGCCTGCTGGATCATATGGTAGCTCAATGTTTACGTTTTTAAGGCACCCCCATTCTGTTCGAGTTTGTGGCCCTTTCCAACTTATGTCCCACTTGCAGTTGAGGGTATGCATTTCTCCACAACACCTTCAGCATTTATTGTTTGTAGTTTTCTTGCTGATGGTTATTCTGACAAGTGTGAGCTGATACCTCTTTGTGGTTGAATTTGCATGTGCCTCATAATCCGTTGAAATTGAGCTTTAAGGCATGTCCTTTTTATTTTTCAAGCTGTGACTACCCCTTAGTTCTACAAAGTGTTCTCTTAAAGTATGTGTCACATTTTGAAACGTTTTGGCCTTTACCTCCCTGAAGACATTTTGAGGGCAGGTTTCATTTACACTTCTGCAGTACTTATTCATATGAAATGACCATTAGCACTGGCTTTAAACCTGCTTTTGCAGGTAACTGCCAGAGGGCGGCAGCCTTTCTATGTTCCCCACCCTGGTAACTAGGGAAAAGCCCTTGCGGCCTGTGGTGTTTCTCGGTTATAAATTAGAGTGGAGTGTGCCCGGAGAAACCCACACAAGCTGATGTCTCCTTAGTTGTGTTGGATTTTTAAATTTAATTTTTATTTTTTATTGGAGTAATTTTCCACTGTGTACGTGGACCACTTCTTCTTTGTGCATTCCTCGGTTGATGGACATTTTCATTGCTTCCAAGTGTTGGCTATGGTAAATATTGTTGGAGTGCAGGATTGCCAGCCTGTGACTTTTTGATTCTAATTTTCTCAGGTGATAGGCCCTGCAGTGGGTGTGATTCACTGACTGGTAGCACCGTGTTTCCCTTTTCCAAGCACCTTCTTTGTGTTTTCATTAGTGGCTCTTACCACGTCCCCCTTAGAATCGAGGGTACGCATTTCTCCACAATCGCTTCATCATTTATTGTTTGCAGCATTTATGCTAATGGCCCTTCTGGCTGCTGTGAGCTCATAGGTTTTTGTAATTTGGGTTTGTAAGTCGTTGAAAATTCGTAAAACTCATCATTTTTCTTCGCTGTTTTCTTTTCTGTTAAAAAAAGGAAACAATTGGGAGTACAGTATAACTCTTGAAACTGTCTTCTTGGAAGGTTGCCCTCTTTTGCATTTTTTGGGCGATTTTCCACCCAAGAGTTTTTTTAGAGAGCAGGTCTCATTTCCCGAACTTCAAGTTTTGTGAATATTTAGTGACCTAGAGCAATGGGTTTAAAGCTGCTGTTGTGGGAAGTGGCCTCAAGGAGGCAGCATTTCTCCATTCCCAAATCTGGGTGGTAGGGCAGCAGAGCCTTTCTGGAAGTCGTGTTCCTAGGTTGTAAATTACATTAGAATGTGCGTGGAGAAACCCCCATAAGTTTATGTCTCATTATTTCTTCTTGGTTTTTAAAGGTGTTTTAATTGGGCTAAAGGTTAGAATATTGTTTGTCCTAGGTGAACACACTCTGGTTCATTTGGACATTATATATGTCTATTCAAGTACAGATCCTCTTCCCATGTAAAATGTTACAGAGGGTTCCGCAGACCTCCCTTGCTATATGGTCGGTATTTTTGAGATATGTATATAATATGTGTTTGTATACATATAGTAACACTAATCTTAATTTATCCATTCCCCCCACCTTTCCTTTTAGTTGAGCATAGTTTTATTTTCTAAGTCTGTGAGTGTCTTTCTCTGTGGATATATGTTCCTTTGTGTCAGTTATTAGATAACGCCTATAAGTGATATCATAGAATATAGGTCTTTTGCTTTCCGACTTACCTCATGTTTCGTGACTATCTCCAGCCTCCTTTGCGGTGCCTCAGAGAGCAATGGTTCGTTGTTTTCCATGGTTAATATTCCACTGTGTACATGGACCACTTCTTCTTTATCCATTCACCTCTTGTTGGATATTTTGATTGCTTCACTGTCTTGGCTATTGTGAATAAGGCTGCACTGCAGCTTTTGCGGCCTGTGTCTTCTTGATTCTTGTCTTCTCAGGTGAGAGGTCCATTGGTGCACCTGCTGGATGGAATGGTACCTCCATTTTTACTTTTAAACACAGCTCCTTTCTTTTCTCATTATTGGCTTTTATATCTCACCAGAAGGTAGAGGGTAGACAGTTCTCTAAATCCCCTTCAGCATTTATTGTTTGTAGACTTTTTGCTGATGGTCAGTCGACTGGTGTAAGTTGAAACTTTTCGTAGATTAGATTGCATGCGTCTAACACTCCCTGAGGTTGAGCTTTTATCCATTTTTCTTTTTTTTAAAAAGAGTGTGAGTAAAACTTAACTCTTCATAATCTCTTCTTGAAACATTTGCCTGTTGTGAATTTTTTGTCCATTCCCTACTTCAGCACAAATTTTTAGGGCAAGTGTCTTTTACAGCCCTGAGTCCTTGTGAATGTTAAGTGACCATTAGCTGGGACTTTAAAGCTGCTCTTGCAGGAAACGGCCACAAGGTGGCAGCATTTCTCCTTTGCCAAATTTGGTTACTAGGGAAACAGAGCCTTAATGGAAGTGGAATTCTAGGTTGTATATTAGAATGGAACGTGCCAGGAAAAAGCCCTTTAAGTTTATGTCTCATTACTTCTTGTTCATATTTGTAATTTACTTTTTATTTTTTACCCAGGCAGATTTGATTACATTGGTTTCTTTGCTATAGGTGTGCAAGATGTGGTTCTTTCACACATATACGTGTATCTATTCTTCCTAGCATCCTTTTCCCATGTAGGTTATGACACAAGGTTGAGTAGTCTTCTCCTGGTCTTCCGTACGTCTTTGGTGATTATATATTTCACATGGTTTGTATATCTCTGTTAACCCCAATATGGTAATGTATCCAATCCTCATCCCTTTCTATTTGGTGAACCATAAGTTTTTTAATGAATCTGTGATTGCCTTTCTCTGTGGAAATATCTTCATTGGTATCAATTTTTAAGTAACTCCTGAAAGTGATATCATAGGATATATGTATTTTGCTTTCTCACTGACTACACGTGGCGTGATTACGTCTAGACTCATCTATGGCGCTGCAAATGGCATTGTTTCATTTTCTTCACTAGCGAATATTCCATCTGTACATGGAGGAGTACTTCTTTGTCCACCCATCTGTTGGTGGACTTTTTGGTTACTTCCATATCTTGGCTATTGTAATAATGTGCAATGCAGATTTGCCTGCCTGTGTCTTTCCAATTCTCTCTTCTTAGATTATAGGTGGAGGAGTGGGCCTGCTGGATCATATGGTAGCTCAATGTTTACGTTTTTAAGGCACCCCCATTCTGTTCGAGTTTGTGGCCCTTTCCAACTTATGTCCCACTTGCAGTTGAGGGTATGCATTTCTCCACAACACCTTCAGCATTTATTGTTTGTAGTTTTCTTGCTGATGGTTATTCTGACAAGTGTGAGCTGATACCTCTTTGTGGTTGAATTTGCATGTGCCTCATAATCCGTTGAAATTGAGCTTTAAGGCATGTCCTTTTTATTTTTCAAGCTGTGACTACCCCTTAGTTCTACAAAGTGTTCTCTTAAAGTATGTGTCACATTTTGAAACGTTTTGGCCTTTACCTCCCTGAAGACATTTTGAGGGCAGGTTTCATTTACACTTCTGCAGTACTTATTCATATGAAATGATCATTAGCACAGGCTTTAAAGCTGCTTTTGCAGGTAACTGCCAGAGGGCGGCAGCCTTTCTATGTTCCCCACCCTGGTAACTAGGGAAAAGCCCTTGCGGCCTGTGGTGTTTCTCGGTTATAAATTAGAGTGGAGTGTGCCCGGACCAACCCACACAAGCTGATGTCTCCTTAGTTGTGTTGGATTTTTAAATTTAATTTTTATTTTTTATTGGAGTAATTTTCCACTGTGTACGTGGACCACTTCTTCTTTGTGCATTCCTCGGTTGATGGACATTTTCATTGCTTCCAAGTGTTGGCTATGGTAAATATTGTTGGAGTGCAGGATTGCCAGCCTGTGACTTTTTGATTCTCATTTTCTCAGGTGATAGGCCCAGCAGTGGGTGTGATTCACTGACTGGTAGCACCGTGTTTCCCTTTTCCAAGCACCTTCTTTGTGTTTTCATTAGTGGCTGTTACCACGTCCCCCTTAGAATCGAGGGTACGCATTTCTCCACAATCGCTTCATCATTTACTGTTTGCAGCATTTATGCTAATGGCCCTTCTGGCTGCTGTGAGCTCATAGGTTTTTGTAATTTGGGTTTGTAAGTCGTTGAAAATTCGTAAAACTCATCATTTTTCTCCGCTGTTTTCTTTTCTGTTAAAAAAAGGAAACAATTGGGAGTACAGTATAACTCTTGAAACTGTCTTCTTGGAAGGTTGCCCTCTTTTGAATTTTTTGGGCGATTTTCCACCCAAGAGTTTTTTTAGAGAGCAGGTCTCATTTCCCGAACTTCAAGTTTTGTGAATATTTAGTGACCTAGAGCAATGGGATTAAAGCTGCTGTTGTGGGAAGTGGCCTCAAGGAGGCAGCATTTCTCCATTCCCAAATCTGGGTGGTAGGGCAGCAGAGCCTTTCTGGAAGTCGTGTTCCTAGGTTGTAAATTACATTAGAATGTGCGTGGAGAAACCCCCATAAGTTTATGTCTCATTATTTCTTCTTGGTTTTTAAAGGTGTTTTAATTGGGCTAAAGGTTAGAATATTGTTTGTCCTAGGTGAAAACACTCTGGTTCATTTGTACATTATATATGTCTATTCAAGTACAGATCCTCTTCCCATGTAAAATGTTACAGAGGGTTCCGCAGACCTCCCTTGCTATATGGTCGGTATTTTTGAGATATGTATATAATATGTGTTTGTATACATATAGTAACACTAATCTTAATTTATCCATTCCCCCCACCTTTCCTTTTAGTTGAGCATAGTTTTATTTTCTAAGTCTGTGAGTGTCTTTCTCTGTGGATATATGTTCCTTTGTGTCAGTTATTAGATAACGCCTATAAGTGATATCATAGAATATAGGTCTTTTGCTTTCCGACTTACCTCATGTTTCGTGACTATCTCCAGCCTCCTTTGCGGTGCCTCAGAGAGCAATGGTTCGTTGTTTTCCATGGTTAATATTCCACTGTGTACATGGACCACTTCTTCTTTATCCATTCACCTCTTGTTGGATATTTTGATTGCTTCACTGTCTTGGCTATTGTGAATAAGGCTGCACTGCAGCTTTTGCGGCCTGTGTCTTCTCGATTCTTGTCTTCTCAGGTGAGAGGTCCATTGGTGCACCTGCTGGATTGAATGGTACCTCCATTTTTACTTTTAAACACAGCTCCTTTCTTTTCTCATTATTGGCTTTTATGTCTCACCAGAAGGTAGAGGGTACACAGTTCTCTAAATCCCCTTCAGCATTTATTGTTTGTAGACTTTTTGCTGATGGTCAGTCGACTGGTGTAAGTTGAAACTTTTCGTAGATTAGATTGCATGCGTCTAACACTCCCTGAGGTTGAGCTTTTATCCATTTTTCTTTTTTTTAAAAAGAGTGTGAGTAAAACTTAACTCTTCATAATCTCTTCTTGAAACATTTGCCTGTTGTGAATTTTTTGTCCATTCCCTACTTCAGCACAAATTTTTAGGGCAAGTGTCTTTTACAGCCCTGAGTCCTTGTGAATGTTAAGTGACCATTAGCTGGGACTTTAAAGCTGCTCTTGCAGGAAACGGCCACAAGGTGGCAGCATTTCTCCTTTGCCAAATTTGGTTACTAGGGAAACAGAGCCTTAATGGAAGTGGAATTCTAGGTTGTATATTAGAATGGAACGTGCCAGGAAAAAGCCCTTTAAGTTTATGTCTCATTACTTCTTGTTCATATTTGTAATTTACTTTTTATTTTTTACCCAGGCAGATTTGATTACATTGGTTTCTTTGCTATAGGTGTGCAAGATGTGGTTCTTTCACACATATACGTGTATCTATTCTTCCTAGCATCCTTTTCCCATGTAGGTTATGACACAAGGTTGAGTAGTCTTCTCCTGGTCTTCCGTACGTCTTTGGTGATTATATATTTCACATGGTTTGTATATCTCTGTTAACCCCAATATGGTAATGTATCCAATCCTCATCCCTTTCTATTTGGTGAACCATAAGTTTTTTAATGAATCTGTGATTGCCTTTCTCTGTGGAAATATCTTCATTGGTATCAATTTTTAAGTAACTCCTGAAAGTGATATCATAGGATATATGTATTTTGCTTTCTCACTGACTACACGTGGCGTGATTACGTCTAGACTCATCTATGGCGCTGCAAATGGCATTGTTTCATTTTCTTCACTAGCGAATATTCCATCTGTACATGGAGGAGTACTTCTTTGTCCACCCATCTGTTGGTGGACTTTTTGGTTACTTCCATATCTTGGCTATTGTAATACTGTGCAATGCAGATTTGCCTGCCTGTGTCTTTCCAATTCTCTCTTCTTAGATTATAGGTGGAGGAGTGGGCCTGCTGGATCATATGGTAGCTCAATGTTTACGTTTTTAAGGCACCCCCATTCTGTTCGAGTTTGTGGCCCTTTCCAACTTATGTCCCACTTGCAGTTGAGGGTATGCATTTCTCCACAACACCTTCAGCATTTATTGTTTGTAGTTTTCTTGCTGATGGTTATTCTGACAAGTGTGAGCTGATACCTCTTTGTGGTTGAATTTGCATGTGCCTCATAATCCGTTGAAATTGAGCTTTAAGGCATGTCCTTTTTATTTTTCAAGCTGTGACTACCCCTTAGTTCTACAAAGTGTTCTCTTAAAGTATGTGTCACATTTTGAAACGTTTTGGCCTTTACCTCCCTGAAGACATTTTGAGGGCAGGTTTCATTTACACTTCTGCAGTACTTATTCATATGAAATGATCATTAGCACAGGCTTAAAGCTGCTTTTGCAGGTAACTGCCAGAGGGCGGCAGCCTTTCTATGTTCCCCACCCTGGTAACTAGGGAAAAGCCCTTGCGGCCTGTGGTGTTTCTCGGTTATAAATTAGAGTGGAGTGTGCCCGGACCAACCCACACAAGCTGATGTCTCCTTAGTTGTGTTGGATTTTTAAATTTAATTTTTATTTTTTATTGGAGTAATTTTCCACTGTGTACGTGGACCACTTCTTCTTTGTGCATTCCTCGGTTGATGGACATTTTCATTGCTTCCAAGTGTTGGCTATGGTAAATATTGTTGGAGTGCAGGATTGCCCGCCTGTGACTTTTTGATTCTCATTTTCTCAGGTGATAGGCCCAGCAGTGGGTGTGATTCACTGACTGGTAGCACCGTGTTTCCCTTTTCAAAGCACCTTCTTTGTGTTTTCATTAGTGGCTGTTACCACGTCCCCCTTAGAATCGAGGGTACGCATTTCTCCACAATCGCTTCATCATTTACTGTTTGCAGCATTTATGCTAATGGCCCTTCTGGCTGCTGTGAGCTCATAGGTTTTTGTAATTTGGGTTTGTAAGTCGTTGAAAATTCGTAAAACTCATCATTTTTCTCCGCTGTTTTCTTTTCTGTTAAAAAAAGGAAACAATTGGGAGTACAGTATAACTCTTGAAACTGTCTTCTTGGAAGGTTGCCCTCTTTTGAATTTTTTGGGCGATTTTCCACCCAAGAGTTTTTTTAGAGAGCAGGTCTCATTTCCCGAACTTCAAGTTTTGTGAATATTTAGTGACCTAGAGCAATGGGATTAAAGCTGCTGTTGTGGGAAGTGGCCTCAAGGAGGCAGCATTTCTCCATTCCCAAATCTGGGTGGTAGGGCAGCAGAGCCTTTCTGGAAGTCGTGTTCCTAGGTTGTAAATTACATTAGAATGTGCGTGGAGAAACCCCCATAAGTTTATGTCTCATTATTTCTTCTTGGTTTTTAAAGGTGTTTTAATTGGGCTAAAGGTTAGAATATTGTTTGTCCTAGGTGAAAACACTCTGGTTCATTTGTACATTATATATGTCTATTCAAGTACAGATCCTCTTCCCATGTAAAATGTTACAGAGGGTTCCGCAGACCTCCCTTGCTATATGGTCGGTATTTTTGAGATATGTATATAATATGTGTTTGTATACATATAGTAACACTAATCTTAATTTATCCATTCCCCCCACCTTTCCTTTTAGTTGAGCATAGTTTTATTTTCTAAGTCTGTGAGTGTCTTTCTCTGTGGATATATGTTCCTTTGTGTCAGTTATTAGATAACGCCTATAAGTGATATCATAGAATATAGGTCTTTTGCTTTCCGACTTACCTCATGTTTCGTGACTATCTCCAGCCTCCTTTGCGGTGCCTCAGAGAGCAATCGTTCGTTGTTTTCCATGGTTAATATTCCACTGTGTACATGGACCACTTCTTCTTTATCCATTCACCTCTTGTTGGATATTTTGATTGCTTCACTGTCTTGGCTATTGTGAATAAGGCTGCACTGCAGCTTTTGCGGCCTGTGTCTTCTCGATTCTTGTCTTCTCAGGTGAGAGGTCCATTGGTGCACCTGCTGGATTGAATGGTACCTCCATTTTTACTTTTAAACACAGCTCCTTTCTTTTCTCATTATTGGCTTTTATGTCTCACCAGAAGGTAGAGGGTACACAGTTCTCTAAATCCCCTTCAGCATTTATTGTTTGTAGACTTTTTGCTGATGGTCAGTCGACTGGTGTAAGTTGAAACTTTTCGTAGATTAGATTGCATGCGTCTAACACTCCCTGAGGTTGAGCTTTTATCCATTTTTCTTTTTTTTAAAAAGAGTGTGAGTAAAACTTAACTCTTCATAATCTCTTCTTGAAACATTTGCCTGTTGTGAATTTTTTGTCCATTCCCTACTTCAGCACAAATTTTTAGGGCAAGTGTCTTTTACAGCCCTGAGTCCTTGTGAATGTTAAGTGACCATTAGCTGGGACTTTAAAGCTGCTCTTGCAGGAAACGGCCACAAGGTGGCAGCATTTCTCCTTTGCCAAATTTGGTTACTAGGGAAACAGAGCCTTAATGGAAGTGGAATTCTAGGTTGTATATTAGAATGGAACGTGCCAGGAAAAAGCCCTTTAAGTTTATGTCTCATTACTTCTTGTTCATATTTGTAATTTACTTTTTATTTTTTACCCAGGCAGATTTGATTACATTGGTTTCTTTGCTATAGGTGTGCAAGATGTGGTTCTTTCACACATATACGTGTATCTATTCTTCCTAGCATCCTTTTCCCATGTAGGTTATGACACAAGGTTGAGTAGTCTTCTCCTGGTCTTCCGTACGTCTTTGGTGATTATATATTTCACATGGTTTGTATATCTCTGTTAACCCCAATATGGTAATGTATCCAATCCTCATCCCTTTCTATTTGGTGAACCATAAGTTTTTTAATGAATCTGTGATTGCCTTTCTCTGTGGAAATATCTTCATTGGTATCAATTTTTAAGTAACTCCTGAAAGTGATATCATAGGATATATGTATTTTGCTTTCTCACTGACTACACGTGGCGTGATTACGTCTAGACTCATCTATGGCGCTGCAAATGGCATTGTTTCATTTTCTTCACTAGCGAATATTCCATCTGTACATGGAGGAGTACTTCTTTGTCCACCCATCTGTTGGTGGACTTTTTGGTTACTTCCATATCTTGGCTATTGTAATACTGTGCAATGCAGATTTGCCTGCCTGTGTCTTTCCAATTCTCTCTTCTTAGATTATAGGTGGAGGAGTGGGCCTGCTGGATCATATGGTAGCTCAATGTTTACGTTTTTAAGGCACCCCCATTCTGTTCGAGTTTGTGGCCCTTTCCAACTTATGTCCCACTTGCAGTTGAGGGTATGCATTTCTCCACAACACCTTCAGCATTTATTGTTTGTAGTTTTCTTGCTGATGGTTATTCTGACAAGTGTGAGCTGATACCTCTTTGTGGTTGAATTTGCATGTGCCTCATAATCCGTTGAAATTGAGCTTTAAGGCATGTCCTTTTTATTTTTCAAGCTGTGACTACCCCTTAGTTCTACAAAGTGTTCTCTTAAAGTATGTGTCACATTTTGAAACGTTTTGGCCTTTACCTCCCTGAAGACATTTTGAGGGCAGGTTTCATTTACACTTCTGCAGTACTTATTCATATGAAATGACCATTAGCACTGGCTTTAAACCTGCTTTTGCAGGTAACTACCAGAGGGCGGCAGCCTTTCTATGTTCCCCACCCTGGTAACTAGGGAAAAGCCCTTGCGGCCTGTGGTGTTTCTCGGTTATAAATTAGAGTGGAGTGTGCCCGGAGAAACCCACACAAGCTGATGTCTCCTTAGTTGTGTTGGATTTTTAAATTTAATTTTTATTTTTTATTGGAGTAATTTTCCACTGTGTACGTGGACCACTTCTTCTTTGTGCATTCCTCGGTTGATGGACATTTTCATTGCTTCCAAGTGTTGGCTATGGTAAATATTGTTGGAGTGCAGGATTGCCAGCCTGTGACTTTTTGATTCTAATTTTCTCAGGTGATAGGCCCTGCAGTGGGTGTGATTCACTGACTGGTAGCACCGTGTTTCCCTTTTCCAAGCACCTTCTTTGTGTTTTCATTAGTGGCTCTTACCACGTCCCCCTTAGAATCGAGGGTACGCATTTCTCCACAATCGCTTCATCATTTATTGTTTGCAGCATTTATGCTAATGGCCCTTCTGGCTGCTGTGAGCTCATAGGTTTTTGTAATTTGGGTTTGTAAGTCGTTGAAAATTCGTAAAACTCATCATTTTTCTCCGCTGTTTTCTTTTCTGTTAAAAAAAGGAAACAATTGGGAGTACAGTATAACTCTTGAAACTGTCTTCTTGGAAGGTTGCCCGCTTTTGAATTTTTTGGGCGATTTTCCACCCAAGAGTTTTTTTAGAGAGCAGGTCTCATTTCCCGAACTTTAAGTTTTGTGAATATTTAGTGACCTAGAGCAATGGGTTTAAAGCTGCTGTTGTGGGAAGTGGCCTCAAGAAGGCAGCATTTCTCCATTCCCAAATCTGGGTGGTAGGGCAGCAGAGCCTTTCTGGAAGTCGTGTTCCTAGGTTGTAAATTACATTAGAATGTGCGTGGAGAAACCCCCATAAGTTTATGTCTCATTATTTCTTCTTGGTTTTTAAAGGTGTTTTAATTGGGCTAAAGGTTAGAATATTGTTTGTCCTAGGTGAACACACTCTGGTTCATTTGTACATTGTATATGTCTATTCAAGTACAGATCCTCTTCCCATGTAAAATGTTACAGAGTGTTCCGCAGACCTCCCTTGCTATATGGTCGGTATTTTTGAGATATGTATATAATATGTGTTTGTATACATATAGTAACACTAATCTTAATTTATCCATTCCCCCCACCTTTCCTTTTAGTTGAGCATAGTTTTATTTTCTAAGTCTGTGAGTGTCTTTCTCTGTGGATATATGTTCATTTGTGTCAGTTATTAGGTAACGCCTATAAGTGATATCATAGAATATAGGTCTTTTGCTTTCCGACTTACCTCATGTTTCGTGACTATCTCCAGCCTCCTTTGCGGTGCCTCAGAGAGCAATGGTTCGTTGTTTTCCATGGTTAATATTCCACTGTGTACATGGACCACTTCTTCTTTATCCATTCACCTCTTGTTGTATATTTTGATTGCTTCACTGTCTTGGCTATTGTGAATAAGGCTGCACTGCAGCTTTTGCGGCCTGTGTCTTCTCGATTCTTGTCTTCTCAGGTGAGAGGTCCATTGGTGCACCTGCTGTATTGAATGGTACCTCCATTTTTACTTTTAAACACAGCTCCTTTCTTTTCTCATTATTGGCTTTTATGTCTCACCAGAAGGTAGAGGGTACACAGTTCTCTAAATCCCCTTCAGCATTTATTGTTTGTAGACTTTTTGCTGATGGTCAGTCGACTGGTGTAAGTTGAAACTTTTCGTAGATTAGATTGCATGCGTCTAACACTCCCTGAGGTTGAGCTTTTATCCATTTTTCTTTTTTTTAAAAAGAGTGTGAGTAAAACTTAACTCTTCATAATCTCTTCTTGAAACATTTGCCTGTTGTGAATTTTTTGTCCATTCCCTACTTCAGCACAAATTTTTAGGGCAAGTGTCTTTTACAGCCCTGAGTCCTTGTGAATGTTAAGTGACCATTAGCTGGGACTTTAAAGCTGATCTTGCAGGAAACGGCCACAAGGTGGCAGCATTTCTCCTTTGCCAAATTTGGTTACTAGGGAAACAGAGCCTTAATGGAAGTGGTATTCTAGGTTGTATATTAGAATGGAACGTTCCAGGAAAAAGCCCTTTAAGTTTATGTCTCATTACTTCTTGTTCATATTTGTAATTTACTTTTTATTTTTTACCCAGGCAGATTTGATTACATTGGTTTGTTTGCTATAGGTGTGCAAGATGTGGGTCTTTCACACATATACGTGTATCTTTTCTTCCTCGCATCCTTTTCCCATGTAGGTTATGACACAAGGTTGAGTAGTCTCTTCCTGGTCTTCCGTACGTCTTTGGTGCTTATATATTTCACATGGTTTGTATATCTCTGTTAACCCCAATATGGTAATGTATCCAATCCTCATCCCTTTCTATTTGGTGAACCATAAGTTTTTTAATGAATCTGTGATTGCCTTTCTCTGTGGAAATATCTTCATTGGTATCAATTTTTAAGTAACTCCTGAAAGTGATATCATAGGATATATGTATTTTGCTTTCTCACTGACTACAAGTGGCGTGATTACGTCTAGACTCATCTATGGCGCTGCAAATGGCATTGTTTCATATTCTTCACTAGCGAATATTCCATCTGTACATGGAGGAGTACTTCTTTGTCCACCCATCTGTTGGTGGACTTTTTGGTTACTTCCATATCTTGGCTATTGTAATACTGTGCAATGCAGATTTGCCTGCCTGTGTCTTTCCAATTCTCTCTTCTTAGATTATAGGTGGAGGAGTGGGCCTGCTGGATCATATGGTAGCTCAATGTTTACGTTTTTAAGGCACCCCCATTCTGTTCGAGTTTGTGGCCCTTTCCAACTTATGTCCCACTTGCAGTTGAGGGTATGCATTTCTCCACAACACCTTCAGCATTTATTGTTTGTAGTTTTCTTGCTGATGGTTATTCTGACAAGTGTGAGCTGATACCTCTTTGTGGTTGAATTCGCATGTGCCTCATAATCCGTTGAAATTGAGCTTTAAGGCATGTCCTTTTTATTTTTCAAGCTGTGACTACCCCTTAGTTCTACAAAGTGTTCTCGTAAAGTATGTGTCACATTTTGAAACGTTTTGGCCTTTACCTCCCTGAAGACATTTTGAGGGCAGGTTTCATTTACACTTCTGCAGTACTTATTCATATGAAATGATCATTAGCACAGGCTTTAAAGCTGCTTTTGCAGGTAACTGCCAGAGGGCGGCAGCCTTTCTATGTTCCCCACCCTGGTAACTAGGGAAAAGCCCTTGCGGCCTGTGGTGTTTCTCGGTTATAAATTAGAGTGGAGTGTGCCCGGACCAACCCACACAAGCTGATGTCTCCTTAGTTTTGTTGGATTTTTAACTTTAATTTTTATTTTTTATTGGAGTAATTTTCCACTGTGTACGTGGACCAGTTCTTCTTTGTGCATTCCTCGGTTGATGGACATTTTCATTGCTTCCAAGTGTTGGCTATGGTAAATATTGTTGGAGTGCAGGATTGCCAGCCTGTGACTTTTTGATTCTCATTTTCTCAGGTGATAGGCCCAGCAGTGGGTGTGATTCACTGACTGGTAGCACCGTGTTTCCCTTTTCCAAGCACCTTCTTTGTGTTTTCATTAGTGGCTCTTACCACGTCCCCCTTAGAATCGAGGGTACGCATTTCTCCACAATCGCTTCATCATTTATTGTTTGCAGCATTTATGCTAATGGCCCTTCTGGCTGCTGTGAGCTCATAGGTTTTTGTAATTTGGGTTTGTAAGTCGTTGAAAATTCGTAAAACTCATCATTTTTCTCCGCTGTTTTCTTTTCTGTTAAAAAAAGGAAACAATTGGGAGTACAGTATAACTCTTGAAACTGTCTTCTTGGAAGGTTGCCCTCTTTTGAATTTTTTGGGCGATTTTCCACCCAAGAGTTTTTTTAGAGAGCAGGTCTCATTTCCCGAACTTCAAGTTTTGTGAATATTTAGTGACCTAGAGCAATGGGTTTAAAGCTGCTGTTGTGGGAAGTGGCCTCAAGGAGGCAGCATTTCTCCATTCCCAAATCTGGGTGGTAGGGCAGCAGAGCCTTTCTGGAAGTCGTGTTCCTAGGTTGTAAATTACATTAGAATGTGCGTGGAGAAACCCCCATAAGTTTATGTCTCATTATTTCTTCTTGGTTTTTAAAGGTGTTTTAATTGGGCTAAAGGTTAGAATATTGTTTGTCCTAGGTGAACACACTCTGGTTCATTTGTACATTATATATGTCTATTCAAGTACAGATCCTCTTCCCATGTAAAATGTTACAGAGGGTTCCGCAGACCTCCCTTGCTATATGGTCGGTATTTTTGAGATATGTATATAATATGTGTTTGTATACATATAGTAACACTAATCTTAATTTATCCATTCCCCCCACCTTTCCTTTTAGTTGAGCATAGTTTTATTTTCTAAGTCTGTGAGTGTCTTTCTCTGTGGATATATGTTCATTTGTGTCAGTTATTAGGTAACGCCTATAAGTGATATCATAGAATATAGGTCTTTTGCTTTCCGACTTACCTCATGTTTCGTGACTATCTCCAGACTCTTTGGGGTGCCTCAGAGAGCAATGGTTCGTTGTTTTCCATGGTTAATATTCCACTGTGTACATGGACCACTTCTTCTTTATCCATTCACCTCTTGTTGGATATTTTGATTGCTTCACTGTCTTGGCTATTGTGAATAAGGCTGCACTGCAGCTTTTGCGGCCTGTGTCTTCTCGATTCTTGTCTTCTCAGGTGAGAGGTCCATTGGTGCACCTGCTGTATTGAATGGTACCTCCATTTTTACTTTTAAACACAGCTCCTTTCTTTTCTCATTATTGGCTTTTATGTCTCACCAGAAGGTAGAGGGTACACAGTTCTCTAAATCCCCTTCAGCATTTATTGTTTGTAGACTTTTTGCTGATGGTCAGTCGACTGGTGTAAGTTGAAACTTTTCGTAGATTAGATTGCATGCGTCTAACACTCCCTGAGGTTGAGCTTTTATCCATTTTTCTTTTTTTAAAAAGAGTGTGAGTAAAACTTAACTCTTCATAATCTCTTCTTGAAACATTTGCCTGTTGTGAATTTTTTGTCCATTCCCTACTTCAGCACAAATTTTTAGGGCAAGTGTCTTTTACAGCCCTGAGTCCTTGTGAATGTTAAGTGACCATTAGCTGGGACTTTAAAGCTGCTCTTGCAGGAAACGGCCACAAGGTGGCAGCATTTCTCCTTTGCCAAGTTTCGTTACTAGGGAAACAGAGCCTTAATGGAAGTGGTATTCTAGGTTGTATATTAGAATGGAACGTGGCAGGAAAAAGCCCTTTAAGTTTATGTCTCATTACTTCTTGTTCATATTTGTAATTTACATTTTATTTTTTACCCAGGCAGATTTGATTACATTGGTTTGTTTGCTATAGGTGTGCAAGATGTGGGTCTTTCACACATATACGTGTATCTTTTCTTCCTCGCATCCTTTTCCCATGTAGGTTATGACACAATGTTGAGTAGTCTCTTCCTAGTCTTCCGTACGTCTTTGGTGGTTATATATTTCACATGGTTTGTATATCTCTGTTAACCCCAATATGGTAATGTATCCAATCCTCATCCCTTTCTATTTGGTGAACCATAAGTTTTTTAATGAATCTGTGATTGCCTTTCTCTGTGGAAATATCTTCATTGGTATCAATTTTTAAGTAACTCCTGAAAGTGATATCATAGGATATATGTATTTTGCTTTCTCACTGACTACACGTGGCGTGATTACGTCTAGACTCATCTATGGCGCTGCAAATGGCATTGTTTCATTTTCTTCACTAGCGAATATTCCATCTGTACATGGAGGAGTACTTCTTTGTCCACCCATCTGTTGGTGGACTTTTTGGTTACTTCCATATCTTGGCTATTGTAATAATGTGCAATGCAGATTTGCCTGCCTGTGTCTTTCCAATTCTCTCTTCTTAGATTATAGGTGGAGGAGTGGGCCTGCTGGATCATATGGTAGCTCAATGTTTACGTTTTTAAGGCACCCCCATTCTGTTCTAGTTTGTGGCCCTTTCCAACTTATGTCCCACTTGCAGTTGAGGGTATGCATTTCTCCACAACACCTTCAGCATTTATTGTTTGTAGTTTTCTTGCTGATGGTTATTCTGACAAGTGTGAGCTGATACCTCTTTGTGGTTGAATTTGCATGTGCCTCATAATCCGTTGAAATTGAGCTTTAAGGCATGTCCTTTTTATTTTTCAAGCTGTGACTACCCCTTAGTTCTACAAAGTGTTCTCGTAAAGTATGTGTCACATTTTGAAACGTTTTGGCCTTTACCTCCCTGAAGACATTTTGAGGGCAGGTTTCATTTACACTTCTGCAGTACTTATTCATATGAAATGACCATTAGCACAGGCTTTAAAGCTGCTTTTGCAGGTAACTGCCAGAGGGCGGCAGCCTTTCTATGTTCCCCACCCTGGTAACTAGGGAAAAGCCCTTGCAGCCTGTGGTGTTTCTCGGTTATAAATTAGAGTGGAGTGTGCCCGGACCAACCCACACAAGCTGATGTCTCCTTAGTTTTGTTGGATTTTTAAATTTAATTTTTATTTTTTATTGGAGTAATTTTCCACTGTGTACGTGGACCACTTCTTCTTTGTGCATTCCTCGGTTGATGGACATTTTCATTGCTTCCAAGTGTTGGCTATGGTAAATATTGTTGGAGTGCAGGATTGCCAGCCTGTGACTTTTTGATTCTCATTTTCTCAGGTGATAGGCCCAGCAGTGGGTGTGATTCACTGACTGGTAGCACCGTGTTTCCCTTTTCCAAGCACCTTCTTTGTGTTTTCATTAGTGGCTGTTACCACGTCCCCCTTAGAATCGAGGGTACGCATTTCTCCACAATCGCTTCATCATTTACTGTTTGCAGCATTTATGCTAATGGCCCTTCTGGCTGCTGTGAGCTCATAGGTTTTTGTAATTTGGGTTTGTAAGTCGTTGAAAATTCGTAAAACTCATCATTTTTCTCCGCTGTTTTCTTTTCTGTTAAAAAAAGGAAACAATTGGGAGTACAGTATAACTCTTGAAACTGTCTTCTTGGAAGGTTGCCCTCTTTTGCATTTTTTGGGCGATTTTCCACCCAAGAGTTTTTTTAGAGAGCAGGTCTCATTTCCCGAACTTCAAGTTTTGTGAATATTTAGTGACCTAGAGCAATGGGTTTAAAGCTGCTGTTGTGGGAAGTGGCCTCAAGGAGGCAGCATTTCTCCATTCCCAAATCTGGGTGGTAGGGCAGCAGAGCCTTTCTGGAAGTCGTGTTCCTAGGTTGTAAATTACATTAGAATGTGCGTGGAGAAACCCCCATAAGTTTATGTCTCATTATTTCTTCTTGGTTTTTAAAGGTGTTTTAATTGGGCTAAAGGTTAGAATATTGTTTGTCCTAGGTGAACACACTCTGGTTCATTTGGACATTATATATGTCTATTCAAGTACAGATCCTCTTCCCATGTAAAATGTTACAGAGGGTTCCGCAGACCTCCCTTGCTATATGGTCGGTATTTTTGAGATATGTATATAATATGTGTTTGTATACATATAGTAACACTAATCTTAATTTATCCATTCCCCCCACCTTTCCTTTTAGTTGAGCATAGTTTTATTTTCTAAGTCTGTGAGTGTCTTTCTCTGTGGATATATGTTCCTTTGTGTCAGTTATTAGATAACGCCTATAAGTGATATCATAGAATATAGGTCTTTTGCTTTCCGACTTACCTCATGTTTCGTGACTATCTCCAGCCTCCTTTGCGGTGCCTCAGAGAGCAATGGTTCGTTGTTTTCCATGGTTAATATTCCACTGTGTACATGGACCACTTCTTCTTTATCCATTCACCTCTTGTTGGATATTTTGATTGCTTCACTGTCTTGGCTATTGTGAATAAGGCTGCACTGCAGCTTTTGCGGCCTGTGTCTTCTTGATTCTTGTCTTCTCAGGTGAGAGGTCCATTGGTGCACCTGCTGGATGGAATGGTACCTCCATTTTTACTTTTAAACACAGCTCCTTTCTTTTCTCATTATTGGCTTTTATATCTCACCAGAAGGTAGAGGGTAGACAGTTCTCTAAATCCCCTTCAGCATTTATTGTTTGTAGACTTTTTGCTGATGGTCAGTCGACTGGTGTAAGTTGAAACTTTTCGTAGATTAGATTGCATGCGTCTAACACTCCCTGAGGTTGAGCTTTTATCCATTTTTCTTTTTTTTAAAAAGAGTGTGAGTAAAACTTAACTCTTCATAATCTCTTCTTGAAACATTTGCCTGTTGTGAATTTTTTGTCCATTCCCTACTTCAGCACAAATTTTTAGGGCAAGTGTCTTTTACAGCCCTGAGTCCTTGTGAATGTTAAGTGACCATTAGCTGGGACTTTAAAGCTGCTCTTGCAGGAAACGGCCACAAGGTGGCAGCATTTCTCCTTTGCCAAATTTGGTTACTAGGGAAACAGAGCCTTAATGGAAGTGGAATTCTAGGTTGTATATTAGAATGGAACGTGCCAGGAAAAAGCCCTTTAAGTTTATGTCTCATTACTTCTTGTTCATATTTGTAATTTACTTTTTATTTTTTACCCAGGCAGATTTGATTACATTGGTTTCTTTGCTATAGGTGTGCAAGATGTGGTTCTTTCACACATATACGTGTATCTATTCTTCCTAGCATCCTTTTCCCATGTAGGTTATGACACAAGGTTGAGTAGTCTTCTCCTGGTCTTCCGTACGTCTTTGGTGATTATATATTTCACATGGTTTGTATATCTCTGTTAACCCCAATATGGTAATGTATCCAATCCTCATCCCTTTCTATTTGGTGAACCATAAGTTTTTTAATGAATCTGTGATTGCCTTTCTCTGTGGAAATATCTTCATTGGTATCAATTTTTAAGTAACTCCTGAAAGTGATATCATAGGATATATGTATTTTGCTTTCTCACTGACTACACGTGGCGTGATTACGTCTAGACTCATCTATGGCGCTGCAAATGGCATTGTTTCATTTTCTTCACTAGCGAATATTCCATCTGTACATGGAGGAGTACTTCTTTGTCCACCCATCTGTTGGTGGACTTTTTGGTTACTTCCATATCTTGGCTATTGTAATAATGTGCAATGCAGATTTGCCTGCCTGTGTCTTTCCAATTCTCTCTTCTTAGATTATAGGTGGAGGAGTGGGCCTGCTGGATCATATGGTAGCTCAATGTTTACGTTTTTAAGGCACCCCCATTCTGTTCGAGTTTGTGGCCCTTTCCAACTTATGTCCCACTTGCAGTTGAGGGTATGCATTTCTCCACAACACCTTCAGCATTTATTGTTTGTAGTTTTCTTGCTGATGGTTATTCTGACAAGTGTGAGCTGATACCTCTTTGTGGTTGAATTTGCATGTGCCTCATAATCCGTTGAAATTGAGCTTTAAGGCATGTCCTTTTTATTTTTCAAGCTGTGACTACCCCTTAGTTCTACAAAGTGTTCTCTTAAAGTATGTGTCACATTTTGAAACGTTTTGGCCTTTACCTCCCTGAAGACATTTTGAGGGCAGGTTTCATTTACACTTCTGCAGTACTTATTCATATGAAATGATCATTAGCACAGGCTTTAAAGCTGCTTTTGCAGGTAACTGCCAGAGGGCGGCAGCCTTTCTATGTTCCCCACCCTGGTAACTAGGGAAAAGCCCTTGCGGCCTGTGGTGTTTCTCGGTTATAAATTAGAGTGGAGTGTGCCCGGACCAACCCACACAAGCTGATGTCTCCTTAGTTGTGTTGGATTTTTAAATTTAATTTTTATTTTTTATTGGAGTAATTTTCCACTGTGTACGTGGACCACTTCTTCTTTGTGCATTCCTCGGTTGATGGACATTTTCATTGCTTCCAAGTGTTGGCTATGGTAAATATTGTTGGAGTGCAGGATTGCCAGCCTGTGACTTTTTGATTCTCATTTTCTCAGGTGATAGGCCCAGCAGTGGGTGTGATTCACTGACTGGTAGCACCGTGTTTCCCTTTTCCAAGCACCTTCTTTGTGTTTTCATTAGTGGCTGTTACCACGTCCCCCTTAGAATCGAGGGTACGCATTTCTCCACAATCGCTTCATCATTTACTGTTTGCAGCATTTATGCTAATGGCCCTTCTGGCTGCTGTGAGCTCATAGGTTTTTGTAATTTGGGTTTGTAAGTCGTTGAAAATTCGTAAAACTCATCATTTTTCTCCGCTGTTTTCTTTTCTGTTAAAAAAAGGAAACAATTGGGAGTACAGTATAACTCTTGAAACTGTCTTCTTGGAAGGTTGCCCTCTTTTGAATTTTTTGGGCGATTTTCCACCCAAGAGTTTTTTTAGAGAGCAGGTCTCATTTCCCGAACTTCAAGTTTTGTGAATATTTAGTGACCTAGAGCAATGGGATTAAAGCTGCTGTTGTGGGAAGTGGCCTCAAGGAGGCAGCATTTCTCCATTCCCAAATCTGGGTGGTAGGGCAGCAGAGCCTTTCTGGAAGTCGTGTTCCTAGGTTGTAAATTACATTAGAATGTGCGTGGAGAAACCCCCATAAGTTTATGTCTCATTATTTCTTCTTGGTTTTTAAAGGTGTTTTAATTGGGCTAAAGGTTAGAATATTGTTTGTCCTAGGTGAAAACACTCTGGTTCATTTGTACATTATATATGTCTATTCAAGTACAGATCCTCTTCCCATGTAAAATGTTACAGAGGGTTCCGCAGACCTCCCTTGCTATATGGTCGGTATTTTTGAGATATGTATATAATATGTGTTTGTATACATATAGTAACACTAATCTTAATTTATCCATTCCCCCCACCTTTCCTTTTAGTTGAGCATAGTTTTATTTTCTAAGTCTGTGAGTGTCTTTCTCTGTGGATATATGTTCCTTTGTGTCAGTTATTAGATAACGCCTATAAGTGATATCATAGAATATAGGTCTTTTGCTTTCCGACTTACCTCATGTTTCGTGACTATCTCCAGCCTCCTTTGCGGTGCCTCAGAGAGCAATGGTTCGTTGTTTTCCATGGTTAATATTCCACTGTGTACATGGACCACTTCTTCTTTATCCATTCACCTCTTGTTGGATATTTTGATTGCTTCACTGTCTTGGCTATTGTGAATAAGGCTGCACTGCAGCTTTTGCGGCCTGTGTCTTCTCGATTCTTGTCTTCTCAGGTGAGAGGTCCATTGGTGCACCTGCTGGATTGAATGGTACCTCCATTTTTACTTTTAAACACAGCTCCTTTCTTTTCTCATTATTGGCTTTTATGTCTCACCAGAAGGTAGAGGGTACACAGTTCTCTAAATCCCCTTCAGCATTTATTGTTTGTAGACTTTTTGCTGATGGTCAGTCGACTGGTGTAAGTTGAAACTTTTCGTAGATTAGATTGCATGCGTCTAACACTCCCTGAGGTTGAGCTTTTATCCATTTTTCTTTTTTTTAAAAAGAGTGTGAGTAAAACTTAACTCTTCATAATCTCTTCTTGAAACATTTGCCTGTTGTGAATTTTTTGTCCATTCCCTACTTCAGCACAAATTTTTAGGGCAAGTGTCTTTTACAGCCCTGAGTCCTTGTGAATGTTAAGTGACCATTAGCTGGGACTTTAAAGCTGCTCTTGCAGGAAACGGCCACAAGGTGGCAGCATTTCTCCTTTGCCAAATTTGGTTACTAGGGAAACAGAGCCTTAATGGAAGTGGAATTCTAGGTTGTATATTAGAATGGAACGTGCCAGGAAAAAGCCCTTTAAGTTTATGTCTCATTACTTCTTGTTCATATTTGTAATTTACTTTTTATTTTTTACCCAGGCAGATTTGATTACATTGGTTTCTTTGCTATAGGTGTGCAAGATGTGGTTCTTTCACACATATACGTGTATCTATTCTTCCTAGCATCCTTTTCCCATGTAGGTTATGACACAAGGTTGAGTAGTCTTCTCCTGGTCTTCCGTACGTCTTTGGTGATTATATATTTCACATGGTTTGTATATCTCTGTTAACCCCAATATGGTAATGTATCCAATCCTCATCCCTTTCTATTTGGTGAACCATAAGTTTTTTAATGAATCTGTGATTGCCTTTCTCTGTGGAAATATCTTCATTGGTATCAATTTTTAAGTAACTCCTGAAAGTGATATCATAGGATATATGTATTTTGCTTTCTCACTGACTACACGTGGCGTGATTACGTCTAGACTCATCTATGGCGCTGCAAATGGCATTGTTTCATTTTCTTCACTAGCGAATATTCCATCTGTACATGGAGGAGTACTTCTTTGTCCACCCATCTGTTGGTGGACTTTTTGGTTACTTCCATATCTTGGCTATTGTAATACTGTGCAATGCAGATTTGCCTGCCTGTGTCTTTCCAATTCTCTCTTCTTAGATTATAGGTGGAGGAGTGGGCCTGCTGGATCATATGGTAGCTCAATGTTTACGTTTTTAAGGCACCCCCATTCTGTTCGAGTTTGTGGCCCTTTCCAACTTATGTCCCACTTGCAGTTGAGGGTATGCATTTCTCCACAACACCTTCAGCATTTATTGTTTGTAGTTTTCTTGCTGATGGTTATTCTGACAAGTGTGAGCTGATACCTCTTTGTGGTTGAATTTGCATGTGCCTCATAATCCGTTGAAATTGAGCTTTAAGGCATGTCCTTTTTATTTTTCAAGCTGTGACTACCCCTTAGTTCTACAAAGTGTTCTCTTAAAGTATGTGTCACATTTTGAAACGTTTTGGCCTTTACCTCCCTGAAGACATTTTGAGGGCAGGTTTCATTTACACTTCTGCAGTACTTATTCATATGAAATGACCATTAGCACTGGCTTTAAACCTGCTTTTGCAGGTAACTGCCAGAGGGCGGCAGCCTTTCTATGTTCCCCACCCTGGTAACTAGGGAAAAGCCCTTGCGGCCTGTGGTGTTTCTCGGTTATAAATTAGAGTGGAGTGTGCCCGGAGAAACCCACACAAGCTGATGTCTCCTTAGTTGTGTTGGATTTTTAAATTTAATTTTTATTTTTTATTGGAGTAATTTTCCACTGTGTACGTGGACCACTTCTTCTTTGTGCATTCCTCGGTTGATGGACATTTTCATTGCTTCCAAGTGTTGGCTATGGTAAATATTGTTGGAGTGCAGGATTGCCAGCCTGTGACTTTTTGATTCTAATTTTCTCAGGTGATAGGCCCTGCAGTGGGTGTGATTCACTGACTGGTAGCACCGTGTTTCCCTTTTCCAAGCACCTTCTTTGTGTTTTCATTAGTGGCTCTTACCACGTCCCCCTTAGAATCGAGGGTACGCATTTCTCCACAATCGCTTCATCATTTATTGTTTGCAGCATTTATGCTAATGGCCCTTCTGGCTGCTGTGAGCTCATAGGTTTTTGTAATTTGGGTTTGTAAGTCGTTGAAAATTCGTAAAACTCATCATTTTTCTCCGCTGTTTTCTTTTCTGTTAAAAAAAGGAAACAATTGGGAGTACAGTATAACTCTTGAAACTGTCTTCTTGGAAGGTTGCCCGCTTTTGAATTTTTTGGGCGATTTTCCACCCAAGAGTTTTTTTAGAGAGCAGGTCTCATTTCCCGAACTTTAAGTTTTGTGAATATTTAGTGACCTAGAGCAATGGGTTTAAAGCTGCTGTTGTGGGAAGTGGCCTCAAGAAGGCAGCATTTCTCCATTCCCAAATCTGGGTGGTAGGGCAGCAGAGCCTTTCTGGAAGTCGTGTTCCTAGGTTGTAAATTACATTAGAATGTGCGTGGAGAAACCCCCATAAGTTTATGTCTCATTATTTCTTCTTGGTTTTTAAAGGTGTTTTAATTGGGCTAAAGGTTAGAATATTGTTTGTCCTAGGTGAACACACTCTGGTTCATTTGTACATTGTATATGTCTATTCAAGTACAGATCCTCTTCCCATGTAAAATGTTACAGAGTGTTCCGCAGACCTCCCTTGCTATATGGTCGGTATTTTTGAGATATGTATATAATATGTGTTTGTATACATATAGTAACACTAATCTTAATTTATCCATTCCCCCCACCTTTCCTTTTAGTTGAGCATAGTTTTATTTTCTAAGTCTGTGAGTGTCTTTCTCTGTGGATATATGTTCATTTGTGTCAGTTATTAGGTAACGCCTATAAGTGATATCATAGAATATAGGTCTTTTGCTTTCCGACTTACCTCATGTTTCGTGACTATCTCCAGCCTCCTTTGCGGTGCCTCAGAGAGCAATGGTTCGTTGTTTTCCATGGTTAATATTCCACTGTGTACATGGACCACTTCTTCTTTATCCATTCACCTCTTGTTGGATATTTTGATTGCTTCACTGTCTTGGCTATTGTGAATAAGGCTGCACTGCAGCTTTTGCGGCCTGTGTCTTCTCGATTCTTGTCTTCTCAGGTGAGAGGTCCATTGGTGCACCTGCTGGATTGAATGGTACCTCCATTTTTACTTTTAAACACAGCTCCTTTCTTTTCTCATTATTGGCTTTTATGTCTCACCAGAAGGTAGAGGGTACACAGTTCTCTAAATCCCCTTCAGCATTTATTGTTTGTAGACTTTTTGCTGATGGTCAGTCGACTGGTGTAAGTTGAAACTTTTCGTAGATTAGATTGCATGCGTCTAACACTCCCTGAGGTTGAGCTTTTATCCATTTTTCTTTTTTTTAAAAAGAGTGTGAGTAAAACTTAACTCTTCATAATCTCTTCTTGAAACATTTGCCTGTTGTGAATTTTTTGTCCATTCCCTACTTCAGCACAAATTTTTAGGGCAAGTGTCTTTTACAGCCCTGAGTCCTTGTGAATGTTAAGTGACCATTAGCTGGGACTTTAAAGCTGCTCTTGCAGGAAACGGCCACAAGGTGGCAGCATTTCTCCTTTGCCAAGTTTCGTTACTAGGGAAACAGAGCCTTAATGGAAGTGGTATTCTAGGTTGTATATTAGAATGGAACGTGGCAGGAAAAAGCCCTTTAAGTTTATGTCTCATTACTTCTTGTTCATATTTGTAATTTACATTTTATTTTTTACCCAGGCAGATTTGATTACATTGGTTTGTTTGCTATAGGTGTGCAAGATGTGGGTCTTTCACACATATACGTGTATCTTTTCTTCCTCGCATCCTTTTCCCATGTAGGTTATGACACAATGTTGAGTAGTCTCTTCCTGGTCTTCCGTACGTCTTTGGTGGTTATATATTTCACATGGTTTGTATATCTCTGTTAACCCCAATATGGTAATGTATCCAATCCTCATCCCTTTCTATTTGGTGAACCATAAGTTTTTTAATGAATCTGTGATTGCCTTTCTCTGTGGAAATATCTTCATTGGTATCAATTTTTAAGTAACTCCTGAAAGTGATATCATAGGATATATGTATTTTGCTTTCTCACTGACTACACGTGGCGTGATTACGTCTAGACTCATCTATGGCGCTGCAAATGGCATTGTTTCATTTTCTTCACTAGCGAATATTCCATCTGTACATGGAGGAGTACTTCTTTGTCCACCCATCTGTTGGTGGACTTTTTGGTTACTTCCATATCTTGGCTATTGTAATAATGTGCAATGCAGATTTGCCTGCCTGTGTCTTTCCAATTCTCTCTTCTTAGATTATAGGTGGAGGAGTGGGCCTGCTGGATCATATGGTAGCTCAATGTTTACGTTTTTAAGGCACCCCCATTCTGTTCTAGTTTGTGGCCCTTTCCAACTTATGTCCCACTTGCAGTTGAGGGTATGCATTTCTCCACAACACCTTCAGCATTTATTGTTTGTAGTTTTCTTGCTGATGGTTATTCTGACAAGTGTGAGCTGATACCTCTTTGTGGTTGAATTCGCATGTGCCTCATAATCCGTTGAAATTGAGCTTTAAGGCATGTCCTTTTTATTTTTCAAGCTGTGATTACCCCTTAGTTCTTCAAAGTGTTCTCTTAAAGTATGTGTCACATTTTGAAACGTTTTGGCCTTTACCTCCCTGAAGACATTTTGAGGGCAGGTTTCATTTACACTTCTGCAGTACTTATTCATATGAAATGACCATTAGCACAGGCTTTAAAACTGCTTTTGCAGGTAACTGCCAGAGGGCGGCAGCCTTTCTATGTTCCCCACCCTGGTAACTAGGGAAAAGCCCTTGCGGCCTGTGGTGTTTCTCGGTTATAAATTAGAGTGGAGTGTGCCCGGACCAACCCACACAAGCTGATGTCTCCTTAGTTGTGTTGGATTTTTAAATTTAATTTTTATTTTTTATTGGAGTAATTTTCCACTGTGTACGTGGACCAGTTCTTCTTTGTGCATTCCTCGGTGGATGGACATTTTCATTGCTTCCAAGTGTTGGCTATGGTAAATATTGTTGGAGTGCAGGATTGCCAGCCTGTGACTTTTTGATTCTAATTTTCTCAGGTGATAGGCCCAGCAGTGGGTGTGATTCACTGACTGGTAGCACCGTGTTTCCCTTTTCAAAGCACCTCCTTTGTGTTTTCATTAGTGGCTCTTACCACGTCCCCCTTAGAATCGAGGGTACGCATTTCTCCACAATCGCTTCATCATTTATTGTTTGCAGCATTTATGCTAATGGCACTTCTGGCTGCTGTGAGCTCATAGGTTTTTGTAATTTGGGTTTGTAAGTCGTTGAAAATTCGTAAAACTCATCATTTTTCTCCTCTGTTTTCTTTTCTGTTAAAAAAAGGAAACAATTGGGAGTACAGTATAACTCTTGAAACTGTCTTCTTGGAAGGTTGCCCTCTTTTGAATTTTTTGGGCGATTTTCCACCCAAGAGTTTTTTTAGAGAGCAGGTCTCATTTCCCGAACTTCAAGTTTTGTGAATATTTAGTGACCTAGAGCAATGGGTTTAAAGCTGCTGTTGTGGGAAGTGGCCTCAAGGAGGCAGCATTTCTCCATTCCCAAATCTGGGTGGTAGGGCAGCAGAGCCTTTCTGGAAGTCGTGTTCCTAGGTTGTAAATTACATTAGAATGTGCGTGGAGAAACCCCCATAAGTTTATGTCTCATTATTTCTTCTTGGTTTTTAAAGGTGTTTTAATTGGGCTAAAGGTTAGAATATTGTTTGTCCTAGGTGAACACACTCTGGTTCATTTGTACATTATATATGTCTATTCAAGTACAGATCCTCTTCCCATGTAAAATGTTACAGAGGGTTCCGCAGACCTCCCTTGCTATATGGTCGGTATTTTTGAGATATGTATATAATATGTGTTTGTATACATATAGTAACACTAATCTTAATTTATCCATTCCCCCCACCTTTCCTTTTAGTTGAGCATAGTTTTATTTTCTAAGTCTGTGAGTGTCTTTCTCTGTGGATATATGTTCATTTGTGTCAGTTATTAGATAACGCCTATAAGTGATATCATAGAATATAGGTCTTTTGCTTTCCGACTTACCTCATGTTTCGTGACTATCTCCAGACTCCTTTGTGGTGCCTCAGAGAGCAGTGGTTCGTTGTTTTCCATGGTTAATATTCCACTGTGTACATGGACCACTTCTTCTTTATCCATTCACCTCTTGTTGTATATTTTGATTGCTTCACTGTCTTGGCTATTGTGAATAAGGCTGCACTGCAGCTTTTGCGGCCTGTGTCTTCTCGATTCTTGTCTTCTCAGGTGAGAGGTCCATTGGTGCACCTGCTGGATTGAATGGTACCTCCATTTTTACTTTTAAACACAGCTCCTTTCTTTTCTCATTATTGGCTTTTATGTCTCACCAGAAGGTAGAGGGTACACAGTTCTCTAAATCCCCTTCAGCATTTATTGTTTGTAGACTTTTTGCTGATGGTCAGTCGACTGGTGTAAGTTGAAACTTTTCGTAGATTAGATTGCATGCGTCTAACACTCCCTGAGGTTGAGCTTTTATCCATTTTTCTGTTTTTTAAAAAGAGTGTGAGTAAAACTTAACTCTTCATAATCTCTTCTTGAAACATTTGCCTGTTGTGAATTTTTTGTCCATTCCCTACTTCAGCACAAATTTTTAGGGCAAGTGTCTTTTACAGCCCTGAGTCCTTGTGAATGTTAAGTGACCATTAGCTGGGACTTTAAAGCTGCTCTTGCAGGAAACGGCCACAAGGTGGCAGCATTTCTCCTTTGCCAAATTTGGTTACTAGGGAAACAGAGCCTTAATGGAAGTTGTATTCTAGGTTGTATATTAGAATGGAACGTGCCAGGAAAAAGCCCTTTAAGTTTATGTCTCATTACTTCTTGTTCATATTTGTAATTTACTTTTTATTTTTTACCCAGGCAGATTTGATTACATTGGTTTGTTTCCTATAGGTGTGCAAGATGTGGGTCTTTCACACATATACGTGTATCTTTTCTTCCTCGCATCCTTTTCCCATGTAGGTTATGACACAATGTTGAGTAGTCTCTTCCTGGTCTTCCGTACGTCTTTGGTGGTTATATATTTCACATGGTTTGTATATCTCTGTTAACCCCAATATGGTAATGTATCCAATCCTCATCCCTTTCTATTTGGTGAACCATAAGTTTTTTAATGAATCTGTGATTGCCTTTCTCTGTGGAAATATCTTCATTGGTATCAATTTTTAAGTAACTCCTGAAAGTGATATCATAGGATATATGTATTTTGCTTTCTCACTGACTACACGTGGCGTGATTACGTCTAGACTCATCTATGGCGCTGCAAATGGCATTGTTTCATTTTCTTCACTAGCGAATATTCCATCTGTACATGGAGGAGTACTTCTTTGTCCACCCATCTGTTGGTGGACTTTTTGGTTACTTCCATATCTTGGCTATTGTAATACTGTGCAATGCAGATTTGCCTGCCTGTGTCTTTCCAATGCTCTCTTCTTAGATTATAGGTGGAGGAGTGGGCCTGCTGGATCATATGGTAGCTCAATGTTTACGTTTTTAAGGCACCCCCATTCTGTTCGAGTTTGTGGCCCTTTCCAACTTATGTCCCACTTGCAGTTGAGGGTATGCATTTCTCCACAACACCTTCAGCATTTATTGTTTGTAGTTTTCTTGCTGATGGTTATTCTGACAAGTGTGAGCTGATACCTCTTTGTGGTTGAATTCGCATGTGCCTCATAATCCGTTGAAATTGAGCTTTAAGGCATGTCCTTTTTATTTTTCAAGCTGTGACTACCCCTTAGTTCTTCAAAGTGTTCTCTTAAAGTATGTGTCACATTTTGAAACGTTTTGGCCTTTACCTCCCTGAAGACATTTTGAGGGCAGGTTTCATTTACACTTCTGCAGTACTTATTCATATGAAATGATCATTAGCACAGGCTTTAAAGCTGCTTTTGCAGGTAACTGCCAGAGGGCGGCAGCCTTTCTATGTTCCCCACCGTGGTAACTAGGGAAAAGCCCTTGCGGCCTGTGGTGTTTCTCGGTTATAAATTAGAGTGGAGTGTGCCCGGACCAACCCACACAAGCTGATGTCTCCTTAGTTTTGTTGGATTTTTAACTTTAATTTTTATTTTTTATTGGAGTAATTTTCCACTGTGTACGTGGACCAGTTCTTCTTTGTGCATTCCTCGGTTGATGGACATTTTCATTGCTTCCAAGTGTTGGCTATGGTAAATATTGTTGGAGTGCAGGATTGCCAGCCTGTGACTTTTTGATTCTCATTTTCTCAGGTGATAGGCCCAGCAGTGGGTGTGATTCACTGACTGGTAGCACCGTGTTTCCCTTTTCAAAGCACCTTCTTTGTGTTTTCATTAGTGGCTCTTACCACGTCCCCCTTAGAATCGAGGGTACGCATTTCTCCACAATCGCTTCATCATTTATTGTTTGCAGCATTTATGCTAATGGCCCTTCTGGCTGCTGTGAGCTCATAGGTTTTTGTAATTTGGGTTTGTAAGTCGTTGAAAATTCGTAAAACTCATCATTTTTCTCCGCTGTTTTCTTTTCTGTTAAAAAAAGGAAACAATTGGGAGTACAGTATAACTCTTGAAACTGTCTTCTTGGAAGGTTGCCCTCTTTTGAATTTTTTGGGCGATTTTCCACCCAAGAGTTTTTTTAGAGAGCAGGTCTCATTTCCCGAACTTCAAGTTTTGTGAATATTTAGTGACCTAGAGCAATGGGTTTAAAGCTGCTGTTGTGGGAAGTGGCCTCAAGGAGGCAGCATTTCTCCATTCCCAAATCTGGGTGGTAGGGCAGCAGAGCCTTTCTGGAAGTCGTGTTCCTAGGTTGTAAATTACATTAGAATGTGCGTGGAGAAACCCCCATAAGTTTATGTCTCATTATTTCTTCTTGGTTTTTAAAGGTGTTTTAATTGGGCTAAAGGTTAGAATATTGTTTGTCCTAGGTGAACACACTCTGGTTCATTTGTACATTATATATGTCTATTCAAGTACAGATCCTCTTCCCATGTAAAATGTTACAGAGGGTTCCGCAGACCTCCCTTGCTATATGGTCGGTATTTTTGAGATATGTATATAATATGTGTTTGTATACATATAGTAACACTAATCTTAATTTATCCATTCCCCCCACCTTTCCTTTTAGTTGAGCATAGTTTTATTTTCTAAGTCTGTGAGTGTCTTTCTCTGTGGATATATGTTCATTTGTGTCAGTTATTAGGTAACGCCTATAAGTGATATCATAGAATATAGGTCTTTTGCTTTCCGACTTACCTCATGTTTCGTGACTATCTCCAGCCTCCTTTGCGGTGCCTCAGAGAGCAATGGTTCGTTGTTTTCCATGGTTAATATTCCACTGTGTACATGGACCACTTCTTCTTTATCCATTCACCTCTTGTTGGATATTTTGATTGCTTCACTGTCTTGGCTATTGTGAATAAGGCTGCACTGCAGCTTTTGCGGCCTGTGTCTTCTCGATTCTTGTCTTCTCAGGTGAGAGGTCCATTGGTGCACCTGCTGGATTGAATGGTACCTCCATTTTTACTTTTAAACACAGCTCCTTTCTTTTCTCATTATTGGCTTTTATGTCTCACCAGAAGGTAGAGGGTACACAGTTCTCTAAATCCCCTTCAGCATTTATTGTTTGTAGACTTTTTGCTGATGGTCAGTCGACTGGTGTAAGTTGAAACTTTTCGTAGATTAGATTGCATGCGTCTAACACTCCCTGAGGTTGAGCTTTTATCCATTTTTCTTTTTTTTAAAAAGAGTGTGAGTAAAACTTAACTCTTCATAATCTCTTCTTGAAACATTTGCCTGTTGTGAATTTTTTGTCCATTCCCTACTTCAGCACAAATTTTTAGGGCAAGTGTCTTTTACAGCCCTGAGTCCTTGTGAATGTTAAGTGACCATTAGCTGGGACTTTAAAGCTGCTCTTGCAGGAAACGGCCACAATGTGGCAGCATTTCTCCTTTGCCAAATTTGGTTACTAGGGAAACAGAGCCTTAATGGAAGTGGAATTCTAGGTTGTATATTAGAATGGAACGTGCCAGGAAAAAGCCCTTTAAGTTTATGTCTCATTACTTCTTGTTCATATTTGTAATTTACTTTTTATTTCTTACCCAGGCAGATTTGATTACATTGGTTTCTTTACTATAGGTGTGCAAGATGTGGTTCTTTCACACATATACATGTATCTATTCTTCCTAGCATCCTTTTCCCATGTAGGTTATGACACAAGGTTGAGTAGTCTTCTCCTGGTCTTCCGTACGTCTTTGGTGATTATATATTTCACATGGTTTGTATATCTCTGTTAACCCCAATATGGTAATGTATCCAATCCTCATCCCTTTCTATTTGGTGAACCATAAGTTTTTTAATGAATCTGTGATTGCCTTTCTCTGTGGAAATATCTTCATTGGTATCAATTTTTAAGTAACTCCTGAAAGTGATATCATAGGATATATGTATTTTGCTTTCTCACTGACTACACGTGGCGTGATTACGTCTAGACTCATCTATGGCGCTGCAAATGGCATTGTTTCATTTTTTTCACTAGCGAATATTCCACCTGTACATGGAGGAGTACTTCTTTGTCCACCCATCTGTTGGTGGACTTTTTGGTTACTTCCATATCTTGGCTATTGTAATACTGTGCAATGCAGATTTGCCTGCCTGTGTCTTTCCAATTCTCTCTTCTTAGATTATAGGTGGAGGAGTGGGCCTGCTGGATCATATGGTAGCTCAATGTTTACTTTTTTAAGGCACCCCCATTCTGTTCGAGTTTGTTGCCCTTTCCAACTTAGGTCCCACTTGCAGTTGAGGGTATGCATTTCTCCACAACACCTTCAGCATTTATTGTTTGTAGTTTTCTTGCTGATGGTTATTCTGACAAGTGTGAGCTGATACCTCTTTGTGGTTGAATTCGCATGTGCCTCATAATCCGTTGAAATTGAGCTTTAAGGCATGTCCTTTTTATTTTTCAAGCTGTGATTACCCCTTAGTTCTTCAAAGTGTTCTCTTAAAGTATGTGTCACATTTTGAAACGTTTTGGCCTATACCTCCCTGAAGACATTTTGAGGGCAGGTTTCATTTACACTTCTGCAGTACTTATTCATATGAAATGACCATTAGCACAGGCTTTAAAACTGCTTTTGCAGGTAACTGCCAGAGGGCGGCAGCCTTTCTATGTTCCCCACCCTGGTAACTAGGGAAAAGCCCTTGCGGCCTGTGGTGTTTCTCGGTTATAAATTAGAGTGGAGTGTGCCCGGACCAACCCACACAAGCTGATGTCTCCTTAGTTGTGTTGGATTTTTAAATTTAATTTTTATTTTTTATTGGAGTAATTTTCCACTGTGTACGTGGACCACTTCTTCTTTGTGCATTCCTCGGTTGATGGACATTTTCATTGCTTCCAAGTGTTGGCTATGGTAAATATTGTTGGAGTGCAGGATTGCCAGCCTGTGACTTTTTGATTCTCATTTTCTCAGGTGATAGGCCCTGCAGTGGGTGTGATTCACTGACTGGTAGCACCGTGTTTCCCTTTTCAAAGCACCTTCTTTGTGTTTTCATTAGTGGCTCTTACCACGTCCCCCTTAGAATCGAGGGTACGCATTTCTCCACAATCGCTTCATCATTTATTGTTTGCAGCATTTATGCTAATGGCCCTTCTGGCTGCTGTGAGCTCATAGGTTTTTGTAATTTGGGTTTGTAAGTCGTTGAAAATTCGTAAAACTCATCATTTTTCTCCGCTGTTTTCTTTTCTGTTAAAAAAAGGAAACAATTGGGAGTACAGTATAACTCTTGAAACTGTCTTCTTGGAAGGTTGCCCGCTTTTGAATTTTTTGGGCGATTTTCCACCCAAGAGTTTTTTTAGAGAGCAGGTCTCATTTCCCGAACTTTAAGTTTTGTGAATATTTAGTGACCTAGAGCAATGGGTTTAAAGCTGCTGTTGTGGGAAGTGGCCTCAAGAAGGCAGCATTTCTCCATTCCCAAATCTGGGTGGTAGGGCAGCAGAGCCTTTCTGTAAGTCGTGTTCCTAGCTTGTAAATTACATTAGAATGTGCGTGGAGAAACCCCCATAAGTTTATGTCTCATTATTTCTTCTTGGTTTTTAAAGGTGTTTTAATTGGGCTAAAGGTTAGAATATTGTTTGTCCTAGGTGAACACACTCTGGTTCATTTGTACATTGTATATGTCTATTCAAGTACAGATCCTCTTCCCATGTAAAATGTTACAGAGTGTTCCGCAGACCTCCCTTGCTATATGGTCGGTATTTTTGAGATATGTATATAATATGTGTTTGTATACATATAGTAACACTAATCTTAATTTATCCATTCCCCCCACCTTTCCTTTTAGTTGAGCATAGTTTTATTTTCTAAGTCTGTGAGTGTCTTTCTCTGTGGATATATGTTCATTTGTGTCAGTTATTAGGTAACGCCTATAAGTGATATCATAGAATATAGGTCTTTTGCTTTCCGACTTACCTCATGTTTCGTGACTATCTCCAGACTCCTTTGTGGTGCCTCAGAGAGCAATGGTTCGTTGTTTTCCATGGTTAATATTCTACTGTGTACATGGACCACTTCTTCTTTATCCATTCACCTCTTGTTGGATATTTTGATTGCTTCACTGTCTTGGCTATTGTGAATAAGGCTGCACTGCAGCTTTTGCGGCCTGTGTCTTCTCGATTCTTGTCTTCTCAGGTGAGAGGTCCATTGGTGCACCTGCTCGATTGAATGGTACCTCCATTTTTACTTTTAAACACAGCTCCTTTCTTTTCTCATTATTGGCTTTTATGTCTCACCAGAAGGTAGAGGGTACACAGTTCTCTAAATCCCCTTCAGCATTTATTGTTTGTAGACTTTTTGCTGATGGTCAGTCGACTGGTGTAAGTTGAAACTTTTCGTAGATTAGATTGCATGCGTCTAACACTCCCTGAGGTTGAGCTTTTATCCATTTTTCTTTTTTTTAAAAAGAGTGTGAGTAAAACTTAACTCTTCATAATCTCTTCTTGAAACATTTGCCTGTTGTGAATTTTTTGTCCATTCCCTACTTCAGCACAAATTTTTAGGGCAAGTGTCTTTTACAGCCCTGAGTCCTTGTGAATGTTAAGTGACCATTAGCTGGGACTTTAAAGCTGCTCTTGCAGGAAACGGCCACAAGGTGGCAGCATTTCTCCTTTGCCAAATTTGGTTACTAGGGAAACAGAGCCTTAATGGAAGTGGTATTCTAGGTTGTATATTAGAATGGAACGTGCCAGGAAAAAGCCCTTTAAGTTTATGTCTCATTACTTCTTGTTCATATTTGTAATTTACTTTTTATTTTTTACCCAGGCAGATTTGATTACATTGGTTTGTTTGCTATAGGTGTGCAAGATGTGGGTCTTTCACACATATACGTGTATCTTTTCTTCCTCGCATCCTTTTCCCATGTAGGTTATGACACAATGTTGAGTAGTCTCTTCCTGGTCTTCCGTACGTCTTTGGTGGTTATATATTTCACATGGTTTCTATATCTCTGTTAACCCCAATATGGTAATGTATCCAATCCTCATCCCTTTCTATTTGGTGAACCATAAGTTTTTTAATGAATCTGTGATTGCCTTTCTCTGTGGAAATATCTTCATTGGTATCAATTTTTAAGTAACTCCTGAAAGTGATATCATAGGATATATGTATTTTGCTTTCTCACTGACTACACGTGGCGTGATTACGTCTAGACTCATCTATGGCGCTGCAAATGGCATTGTTTCATTTTCTTCACTAGCGAATATTCCATCTGTACATGGAGGAGTACTTCTTTGTCCACCCATCTGTTGGTGGACTTTTTGGTTACTTCCATATCTTGGCTATTGTAATACTGTGCAATGCAGATTTGCCTGCCTGTGTCTTTCCAATTCTCTCTTCTTAGATTATAGGTGGAGGAGTGGGCCTGCTGGATCATATGGTAGCTCAATGTTTACGTTTTTAAGGCACCCCCATTCTGTTCGAGTTTGTGGCCCTTTCCAACTTATGTCCCACTTGCAGTTGAGGGTATGCATTTCTCCACAACACCTTCAGCATTTATTGTTTGTAGTTTTCTTGCTGATGGTTATTCTGACAAGTGTGAGCTGATACCTCTTTGTGGTTGAATTCGCATGTGCCTCATAATCCGTTGAAATTGAGCTTTAAGGCATGTCCTTTTTATTTTTCAAGCTGTGATTACCCCTTAGTTCTTCAAAGTGTTCTCTTAAAGTATGTGTCACATTTTGAAACGTTTTGGCCTTTACCTCCCTGAAGACATTTTGAGGGCAGGTTTCATTTACACTTCTGCAGTACTTATTCATATGAAATGACCATTAGCACAGGCTTTAAAACTGCTTTTGCAGGTAACTGCCAGAGGGCGGCAGCCTTTCTATGTTCCCCACCCTGGTAACTAGGGAAAAGCCCTTGCGGCCTGTGGTGTTTCTCGGTTATAAATTAGAGTGGAGTGTGCCCGGAGAAACCCACACAAGCTGTTGTCTCCTTAGTTGTGTTGGATTTTTAAATTTAATTTTTATTTTTTATTGGAGTAATTTTCCACTGTGTACGTGGACCACTTCTTCTTTGTGCATTCCTCGGTTGATGGACATTTTCATTGCTTCCAAGTGTTGGCTATGGTAAATATTGTTGGAGTGCAGGATTGCCAGCCTGTGACTTTTTGATTCTCATTTTCTCAGGTGATAGGCCCTGCAGTGGGTGTGATTCACTGACTGGTAGCACCGTGTTTCCCTTTTCAAAGCACCTTCTTTGTGTTTTCATTAGTGGCTCTTACCACGTCCCCCTTAGAATCGAGGGTACGCATTTCTCCACAATCGCTTCATCATTTATTGTTTGCAGCATTTATGCTAATGGCCCTTCTGGCTGCTGTGAGCTCATAGGTTTTTGTAATTTGGGTTTGTAAGTCGTTGAAAATTCGTAAAACTCATCATTTTTCTCCGCTGTTTTCTTTTCTGTTAAAAAAAGGAAACAATTGGGAGTACAGTATAACTCTTGAAACTGTCTTCTTGGAAGGTTGCCCGCTTTTGAATTTTTTGGGCGATTTTCCACCCAAGAGTTTTTTTAGAGAGCAGGTCTCATTTCCCGAACTTTAAGTTTTGTGAATATTTAGTGACCTAGAGCAATGGGTTTAAAGCTGCTGTTGTGGGAAGTGGCCTCAAGGAGGCAGCATTTCTCCATTCCCAAATCTGGGTGGTAGGGCAGCAGAGCCTTTCTGGAAGTCGTGTTCCTAGGTTGTAAATTACATTAGAATGTGCGTGGAGAAACCCCCATAAGTTTATGTCTCATTATTTCTTCTTGGTTTTTAAAGGTGTTTTAATTGGGCTAAAGGTTAGAATATTGTTTGTCCTAGGTGAACACACTCTGGTTCATTTGTACATTGTATATGTCTATTCAAGTACAGATCCTCTTCCCATGTAAAATGTTACAGAGTGTTCCGCAGACCTCCCTTGCTATATGGTCGGTATTTTTGAGATATGTATATAATATGTGTTTGTATACATATAGTAACACTAATCTTAATTTATCCATTCCCCCCACCTTTCCTTTTAGTTGAGCATAGTTTTATTTTCTAAGTCTGTGAGTGTCTTTCTCTGTGGATATATGTTCATTTGTGTCAGTTATTAGATAACGCCTATAAGTGATATCATAGAATATAGGTCTTTTGCTTTCTGACTTACCTCATGTTTCGTGACTATCTCCAGACTCCTTTGTGGTGCCTCAGAGAGCAATGGTTCGTTGTTTTCCATGGTTAATATTCCACTGTGTACATGGACCACTTCTTCTTTATCCATTCACCTCTTGTTGTATATTTTGATTGCTTCACTGTCTTGGCTATTGTGAATAAGGCTGCACTGCAGCTTTTGCGGCCTGTGTCTTCTCGATTCTTGTCTTCTCAGGTGAGAGGTCCATTGGTGCACCTGCTGGATTGAATGGTACCTCCATTTTTACTTTTAAACACAGCTCCTTTCTTTTCTCATTATTGGCTTTTATGTCTCACCAGAAGGTAGAGGGTACACAGTTCTCTAAATCCCCTTCAGCATTTATTGTTTGTAGACTTTTTGCTGATGGTCAGTCGACTGGTGTAAGTTGAAACTTTTCGTAGATTAGATTGCATGCGTCTAACACTCCCTGAGGTTGAGCTTTTATCCATTTTTCTTTTTTTAAAAAAGAGTGTGAGTAAAACTTAACTCTTCATAATCTCTTCTTGAAACATTTGCCTGTTGTGAATTTTTTGTCCATTCCCTACTTCAGCACAAATTTTTAGGGCAAGTGTCTTTTACAGCCCTGAGTCCTTGTGAATGTTAAGTGACCATTAGCTGGGACTTTAAAGCTGCTCTTGCAGGAAACGGCCACAAGGTGGCAGCATTTCTCCTTTGCCAAATTTGGTTACTAGGGAAACAGAGCCTTAATGGAAGTGGTATTCTAGGTTGTATATTAGAATGGAACGTGCCAGGAAAAAGCCCTTTAAGTTTATGTCTCATTACTTCTTGTTCATATTTGTAATTTACTTTTTATTTTTTACCCAGGCAGATTTGATTACATTGGTTTGTTTGCTATAGGTGTGCAAGATGTGGGTCTTTCACACATATACGTGTATCTTTTCTTCCTCGCATCCTTTTCCCATGTAGGTTATGACACAATGTTGAGTAGTCTCTTCCTGGTCTTCCGTACGTCTTTGGTGGTTATATATTTCACATGGTTTGTATATCTCTGTTAACCCCAATATGGTAATGTATCCAATCCTCATCCCTTTCTATTTGGTGAACCATAAGTTTTTTAATGAATCTGTGATTGCCTTTCTCTGGAAATATCTTCATTGGTATCAATTTTTAAGTAACTCCTGAAAGTGATATCATAGGATATATGTATTTTGCTTTCTCACTGACTACACGTGGCGTGATTACGTCTAGACTCATCTATGGCGCTGCAAATGGCATTGTTTCATTTTCTTCACTAGCGAATATTCCATCTGTACATGAAGGAGTACTTCTTTGTCCACCCATCTGTTGGTGGACTTTTTGGTTACTTCCATATCTTGGCTATTGTAATAATGTGCAATGCAGATTTGCCTGCCTGTGTCTTTCCAATTCTCTCTTCTTAGATTATAGGTGGAGGAGTGGGCCTGCTGGATCATATGGTAGCTCAATGTTTACGTTTTTAAGGCACCCCCATTCTGTTCGAGTTTGTGGCCCTTTCCAACTTATGTCCCACTTGCAGTTGAGGGTATGCATTTCTCCACAACACCTTCAGCATTTATTGTTTGTAGTTTTCTTGCTGATGGTTATTCTGACAAGTGTGAGCTGATACCTCTTTGTGGTTGAATTTGCATGTGCCTCATAATCCGTTGAAATTGAGCTTTAAGGCATGTCCTTTTTATTTTTCAAGCTGTGACTACCCCTTAGTTCTACAAAGTGTTCTCTTAAAGTATGTGTCACATTTTGAAACGTTTTGGCCTTTACCTCCCTGAAGACATTTTGAGGGCAGGTTTCATTTACACTTCTGCAGTACTTATTCATATGAAATGATCATTAGCACAGGCTTTAAAGCTGCTTTTGCAGGTAACTGCCAGAGGGCGGCAGCCTTTCTATGTTCCCCACCCTGGTAACTAGGGAAAAGCCCTTGCGGCCTGTGGTGTTTCTCGGTTATAAATTAGAGTGCAGTGTGCCCGGACCAACCCACACAAGCTGATGTCTCCTTAGTTGTGTTGGATTTTTAAATTTAATTTTTATTTTTTATTGGAGTAATTTTCCACTGTGTACGTGGACCACTTCTTCTTTGTGCATTCCTCGGTTGATGGACATTTTCATTGCTTCCAAGTGATGGCTATGGTAAATATTGTTGGAGTGCAGGATTGCCAGCCTGTGACTTTTTGATTCTCATTTTCTCAGGTGATAGGCCCAGCAGTGGGTGTGATTCACTGACTGGTAGCACCGTGTTTCCCTTTTCAAAGCACCTCCTTTGTGTTTTCATTAGTGGCTCTTACCACGTCCCCCTTAGAATCGAGGGTACGCATTTCTCCACAATCGCTTCATCATTTATTGTTTGCAGCATTTATGCTAATGGCCCTTCTGGCTGCTGTGAGCTCATAGGTTTTTGTAATTTGGGTTTGTAAGTCGTTGAAAATTCGTAAAACTCATCATTTTTCTCCGCTGTTTTCTTTTCTGTTAAAAAAAGGAAACAATTGGGAGTACAGTATAACTCTTGAAACTGTCTTCTTGGAAGGTTGCCCTCTTTTGAATTTTTTGGGCGATTTTCCACCCAAGAGTTTTTTTAGAGAGCAGGTCTCATTTCCCGAACTTCAAGTTTTGTGAATATTTAGTGACCTAGAGCAATGGGTTTAAAGCTGCTGTTGTGGGAAGTGGCCTCAAGGAGGCAGCATTTCTCCATTCCCAAATCTGGGTGGTAGGGCAGCAGAGCCTTTCTGGAAGTCGTGTTCCTAGGTTGTAAATTACATTAGAATGTGCGTGGAGAAACCCCCATAAGTTTATGTCTCATTATTTCTTCTTGGTTTTTAAAGGTGTTTTAATTGGGCTAAAGGTTAGAATATTGTTTGTCCTAGGTGAACACACTCTGGTTCATTTGGACATTATATATGTCTATTCAAGTACAGATCCTCTTCCCATGTAAAATGTTACAGAGGGTTCCGCAGACCTCCCTTGCTATATGGTCGGTATTTTTGAGATATGTATATAATATGTGTTTGTATACATATAGTAACACTAATCTTAATTTATCCATTCCCCCCACCTTTCCTTTTAGTTGAGCATAGTTTTATTTTCTAAGTCTGTGAGTGTCTTTCTCTGTGGATATATGTTCCTTTGTGTCAGTTATTAGATAACGCCTATAAGTGATATCATAGAATATAGGTCTTTTGCTTTCCGACTTACCTCATGTTTCGTGACTATCTCCAGCCTCCTTTGCGGTGCCTCAGAGAGCAATGGTTCGTTGTTTTCCATGGTTAATATTCCACTGTGTACATGGACCACTTCTTCTTTATCCATTCACCTCTTGTTGGATATTTTGATTGCTTCACTGTCTTGGCTATTGTGAATAAGGCTGCACTGCAGCTTTTGCGGCCTGTGTCTTCTCGATTCTTGTCTTCTCAGGTGAGAGGTCCATTGGTGCACCTGCTGGATTGAATGGTACCTCCATTTTTACTTTTAAACACAGCTCCTTTCTTTTCTCATTATTGGCTTTTATGTCTCACCAGAAGGTAGAGGGTACACAGTTCTCTAAATCCCCTTCAGCATTTATTGTTTGTAGACTTTTTGCTGATGGTCAGTCGACTGGTGTAAGTTGAAACTTTTCGTAGATTAGATTGCATGCGTCTAACACTCCCTGAGGTTGAGCTTTTATCCATTTTTCTTTTTTTTAAAAAGAGTGTGAGTAAAACTTAACTCTTCATAATCTCTTCTTGAAACATTTGCCTGTTGTGAATTTTTTGTCCATTCCCTACTTCAGCACAAATTTTTAGGGCAAGTGTCTTTTACAGCCCTGAGTCCTTGTGAATGTTAAGTGACCATTAGCTGGGACTTTAAAGCTGCTCTTGCAGGAAACGGCCACAAGGTGGCAGCATTTCTCCTTTGCCAAATTTGGTTACTAGGGAAACAGAGCCTTAATGGAAGTGGTATTCCAGGTTGTATATTAGAATGGAACGTGCCAGGAAAAAGCCCTTTAAGTTTGTGTCTCATTACTTCTTGTTCATATTTGTAATTTACTTTTTATTTTTTACCCAGGCAGATTTGATTACATTGGTTTGTTTGCTATAGGTGTGCAAGATGTGGGTCTTTCACACATATACGTGTATCTTTTCTTCCTCGCATCCTTTTCCCATGTAGGTTATGACACAATGTTGAGTAGTCTCTTCCTGGTCTTCCGTACGTCTTTGGTGGTTATATATTTCACATGGTTTGTATATCTCTGTTAACCCCAATATGGTAATGTATCCAATCCTCATCCCTTTCTATTTGGTGAACCATAAGTTTTTTAATGAATCTGTGATTGCCTTTCTCTGTGGAAATATCTTCATTGGTATCAATTTTTAAGTAACTCCTGAAAGTGATATCATAGGATATATGTATTTTGCTTTCTCACTGACTACACGTGGCGTGATTACGTCTAGACTCATCTATGGCGCTGCAAATGGCATTGTTTCATTTTCTTCACTAGCGAATATTGCATCTGTACATGGAGGAGTACTTCTTTGTCCACCCATCTGTTGGTGGACTTTTTGGTTACTTCCATATCTTGGCTATTGTAATAATGTGCAATGCAGATTTGCCTGCCTGTGTCTTTCCAATTCTCTCTTCTTAGATTATAGGTGGAGGAGTGGGCCTGCTGGATCATATGGTAGCTCAATGTTTACGTTTTTAAGGCACCCCCATTCTGTTCGAGTTTGTGGCCCTTTCCAACTTATGTCCCACTTGCAGTTGAGGGTATGCATTTCTCCACAACACCTTCAGCATTTATTGTTTGTAGTTTTCTTGCTGATGGTTATTCTGACAAGTGTGAGCTGATACCTCTTTGTGGTTGAATTCGCATGTGCCTCATAATCCGTTGAAATTGAGCTTTAAAGCATGTCCTTTTTATTTTTCAAGCTGTGACTACCCCTTATTTCTACAAAGTGTTCTCTTAAAGTATGTGTCACATTTTGAAACGTTTTGGCCTTTACCTCCCTGAAGACATTTTGAGGGCAGGTTTCATTTACACTTCTGCAGTACTTATTCATATGAAATGATCATTAGCACAGGCTTTAAAGCTGCTTTTGCAGGTAACTGCCAGAGGGCAGCAGCCTTTCTATGTTCCCCACCCTGGTAACTAGGGAAAAGCCCTTGCGGCCTGTGGTGTTTCTCGGTTATAAATTAGAGTGGAGTGTGCCCGGACCAACCCACACAAGCTGATGTCTCCTTAGTTTTGTTGGATTTTTAACTTTAATTTTTATTTTTTATTGGAGTAATTTTCCACTGTGTACGTGGACCAGTTCTTCTTTGTGCATTCCTCGGTTGATGGACATTTTCATTGCTTCCAAGTGTTGGCTATGGTAAATATTGTTGGAGTGCAGGATTGCCAGCCTGTGACTTTTTGATTCTCATTTTCTCAGGTGATAGGCCCAGCAGTGGGTGTGATTCACTGACTGGTAGCACCGTGTTTCCCTTTTCAAAGCACCTTCTTTGTGTTTTCATTAGTGGCTGTTACCACGTCCCCCTTAGAATCGAGGGTACGCATTTCTCCACAATCGCTTCATCATTTACTGTTTGCAGCATTTATGCTAATGGCCCTTCTGGCTGCTGTGAGCTCATAGGTTTTTGTAATTTGGGTTTGTAAGTCGTTGAAAATTCGTAAAACTCATCATTTTTCTCCGCTGTTTTCTTTTCTGTTAAAAAAAGGAAACAATTGGGAGTACAGTATAACTCTTGAAACTGTCTTCTTGGAAGGTTGCCCTCTTTTGAATTTTTTGGGCGATTTTCCACCCAAGAGTTTTTTTAGAGAGCAGGTCTCATTTCCCGAACTTCAAGTTTTGTGAATATTTAGTGACCTAGAGCAATGGGATTAAAGCTGCTGTTGTGGGAAGTGGCCTCAAGGAGGCAGCATTTCTCCATTCCCAAATCTGGGTGGTAGGGCAGCAGAGCCTTTCTGGAAGTCGTGTTCCTAGGTTGTAAATTACATTAGAATGTGCGTGGAGAAACCCCCATAAGTTTATGTCTCATTATTTCTTCTTGGTTTTTAAAGGTGTTTTAATTGGGCTAAAGGTTAGAATATTGTTTGTCCTAGGTGAACACACTCTGGTTCATTTGTACATTATATATGTCTATTCAAGTACAGATCCTCTTCCCATGTAAAATGTTACAGAGGGTTCCGCAGACCTCCCTTGCTATATGGTCGGTATTTTTGAGATATGTATATAATATGTGTTTGTATACATATAGTAACACTAATCTTAATTTATCCATTCCCCCCACCTTTCCTTTTAGTTGAGCATAGTTTTATTTTCTAAGTCTGTGAGTGTCTTTCTCTGTGGATATATGTTCATTTGTGTCAGTTATTAGGTAACGCCTATAAGTGATATCATAGAATATAGGTCTTTTGCTTTCCGACTTACCTCATGTTTCGTGACTATCTCCAGACTCTTTGGGGTGCCTCAGAGAGCAATGGTTCGTTGTTTTCCATGGTTAATATTCCACTGTGTACATGGACCACTTCTTCTTTATCCATTCACCTCTTGTTGGATATTTTGATTGCTTCACTGTCTTGGCTATTGTGAATAAGGCTGCACTGCAGCTTTTGCGGCCTGTGTCTTCTCGATTCTTGTCTTCTCAGGTGAGAGGTCCATTGGTGCACCTGCTGTATTGAATGGTACCTCCATTTTTACTTTTAAACACAGCTCCTTTCTTTTCTCATTATTGGCTTTTATGTCTCACCAGAAGGTAGAGGGTACACAGTTCTCTAAATCCCCTTCAGCATTTATTGTTTGTAGACTTTTTGCTGATGGTCAGTCGACTGGTGTAAGTTGAAACTTTTCGTAGATTAGATTGCATGCGTCTAACACTCCCTGAGGTTGAGCTTTTATCCATTTTTCTTTTTTTTAAAAAGAGTGTGAGTAAAACTTAACTCTTCATAATCTCTTCTTGAAACATTTGCCTGTTGTGAATTTTTTGTCCATTCCCTACTTCAGCACAAATTTTTAGGGCAAGTGTCTTTTACAGCCCTGAGTCCTTGTGAATGTTAAGTGACCATTAGCTGGGACTTTAAAGCTGCTCTTGCAGGAAACGGCCACAAGGTGGCAGCATTTCTCCTTTGCCAAGTTTCGTTACTAGGGAAACAGAGCCTTAATGGAAGTGGTATTCTAGGTTGTATATTAGAATGGAACGTGGCAGGAAAAAGCCCTTTAAGTTTATGTCTCATTACTTCTTGTTCATATTTGTAATTTACATTTTATTTTTTACCCAGGCAGATTTGATTACATTGGTTTGTTTGCTATAGGTGTGCAAGATGTGGGTCTTTCACACATATACGTGTATCTTTTCTTCCTCGCATCCTTTTCCCATGTAGGTTATGACACAATGTTGAGTAGTCTCTTCCTAGTCTTCCGTACGTCTTTGGTGGTTATATATTTCACATGGTTTGTATATCTCTGTTAACCCCAATATGGTAATGTATCCAATCCTCATCCCTTTCTATTTGGTGAACCATAAGTTTTTTAATGAATCTGTGATTGCCTTTCTCTGTGGAAATATCTTCATTGGTATCAATTTTTAAGTAACTCCTGAAAGTGATATCATAGGATATATGTATTTTGCTTTCTCACTGACTACACGTGGCGTGATTACGTCTAGACTCATCTATGGCGCTGCAAATGGCATTGTTTCATTTTCTTCACTAGCGAATATTCCATCTGTACATGGAGGAGTACTTCTTTGTCCACCCATCTGTTGGTGGACTTTTTGGTTACTTCCATATCTTGGCTATTGTAATAATGTGCAATGCAGATTTGCCTGCCTGTGTCTTTCCAATTCTCTCTTCTTAGATTATAGGTGGAGGAGTGGGCCTGCTGGATCATATGGTAGCTCAATGTTTACGTTTTTAAGGCACCCCCATTCTGTTCTAGTTTGTGGCCCTTTCCAACTTATGTCCCACTTGCAGTTGAGGGTATGCATTTCTCCACAACACCTTCAGCATTTATTGTTTGTAGTTTTCTTGCTGATGGTTATTCTGACAAGTGTGAGCTGATACCTCTTTGTGGTTGAATTCGCATGTGCCTCATAATCCGTTGAAATTGAGCTTTAAGGCATGTCCTTTTTATTTTTCAAGCTGTGATTACCCCTTAGTTCTTCAAAGTGTTCTCTTAAAGTATGTGTCACATTTTGAAACGTTTTGGCCTTTACCTCCCTGAAGACATTTTGAGGGCAGGTTTCATTTACACTTCTGCAGTACTTATTCATATGAAATGACCATTAGCACAGGCTTTAAAACTGCTTTTGCAGGTAACTGCCAGAGGGCGGCAGCCTTTCTATGTTCCCCACCCTGGTAACTAGGGAAAAGCCCTTGCGGCCTGTGGTGTTTCTCGGTTATAAATTAGAGTGGAGTGTGCCCGGACCAACCCACACAAGCTGATGTCTCCTTAGTTGTGTTGGATTTTTAAATTTAATTTTTATTTTTTATTGGAGTAATTTTCCACTGTGTACGTGGACCAGTTCTTCTTTGTGCATTCCTCGGTGGATGGACATTTTCATTGCTTCCAAGTGTTGGCTATGGTAAATATTGTTGGAGTGCAGGATTGCCAGCCTGTGACTTTTTGATTCTAATTTTCTCAGGTGATAGGCCCAGCAGTGGGTGTGATTCACTGACTGGTAGCACCGTGTTTCCCTTTTCAAAGCACCTCCTTTGTGTTTTCATTAGTGGCTCTTACCACGTCCCCCTTAGAATCGAGGGTACGCATTTCTCCACAATCGCTTCATCATTTATTGTTTGCAGCATTTATGCTAATGGCACTTCTGGCTGCTGTGAGCTCATAGGTTTTTGTAATTTGGGTTTGTAAGTCGTTGAAAATTCGTAAAACTCATCATTTTTCTCCTCTGTTTTCTTTTCTGTTAAAAAAAGGAAACAATTGGGAGTACAGTATAACTCTTGAAACTGTCTTCTTGGAAGGTTGCCCTCTTTTGAATTTTTTGGGCGATTTTCCACCCAAGAGTTTTTTTAGAGAGCAGGTCTCATTTCCCGAACTTCAAGTTTTGTGAATATTTAGTGACCTAGAGCAATGGGTTTAAAGCTGCTGTTGTGGGAAGTGGCCTCAAGGAGGCAGCATTTCTCCATTCCCAAATCTGGGTGGTAGGGCAGCAGAGCCTTTCTGGAAGTCGTGTTCCTAGGTTGTAAATTACATTAGAATGTGCGTGGAGAAACCCCCATAAGTTTATGTCTCATTATTTCTTCTTGGTTTTTAAAGGTGTTTTAATTGGGCTAAAGGTTAGAATATTGTTTGTCCTAGGTGAACACACTCTGGTTCATTTGTACATTATATATGTCTATTCAAGTACAGATCCTCTTCCCATGTAAAATGTTACAGAGGGTTCCGCAGACCTCCCTTGCTATATGGTCGGTATTTTTGAGATATGTATATAATATGTGTTTGTATACATATAGTAACACTAATCTTAATTTATCCATTCCCCCCACCTTTCCTTTTAGTTGAGCATAGTTTTATTTTCTAAGTCTGTGAGTGTCTTTCTCTGTGGATATATGTTCATTTGTGTCAGTTATTAGATAACGCCTATAAGTGATATCATAGAATATAGGTCTTTTGCTTTCCGACTTACCTCATGTTTCGTGACTATCTCCAGACTCCTTTGTGGTGCCTCAGAGAGCAGTGGTTCGTTGTTTTCCATGGTTAATATTCCACTGTGTACATGGACCACTTCTTCTTTATCCATTCACCTCTTGTTGTATATTTTGATTGCTTCACTGTCTTGGCTATTGTGAATAAGGCTGCACTGCAGCTTTTGCGGCCTGTGTCTTCTCGATTCTTGTCTTCTCAGGTGAGAGGTCCATTGGTGCACCTGCTGGATTGAATGGTACCTCCATTTTTACTTTTAAACACAGCTCCTTTCTTTTCTCATTATTGGCTTTTATGTCTCACCAGAAGGTAGAGGGTACACAGTTCTCTAAATCCCCTTCAGCATTTATTGTTTGTAGACTTTTTGCTGATGGTCAGTCGACTGGTGTAAGTTGAAACTTTTCGTAGATTAGATTGCATGCGTCTAACACTCCCTGAGGTTGAGCTTTTATCCATTTTTCTGTTTTTTAAAAAGAGTGTGAGTAAAACTTAACTCTTCATAATCTCTTCTTGAAACATTTGCCTGTTGTGAATTTTTTGTCCATTCCCTACTTCAGCACAAATTTTTAGGGCAAGTGTCTTTTACAGCCCTGAGTCCTTGTGAATGTTAAGTGACCATTAGCTGGGACTTTAAAGCTGCTCTTGCAGGAAACGGCCACAAGGTGGCAGCATTTCTCCTTTGCCAAATTTGGTTACTAGGGAAACAGAGCCTTAATGGAAGTTGTATTCTAGGTTGTATATTAGAATGGAACGTGCCAGGAAAAAGCCCTTTAAGTTTATGTCTCATTACTTCTTGTTCATATTTGTAATTTACTTTTTATTTTTTACCCAGGCAGATTTGATTACATTGGTTTGTTTGCTATAGGTGTGCAAGATGTGGGTCTTTCACACATATACGTGTATCTTTTCTTCCTCGCATCCTTTTCCCATGTAGGTTATGACACAATGTTGAGTAGTCTCTTCCTGGTCTTCCGTACGTCTTTGGTGGTTATATATTTCACATGGTTTCTATATCTCTGTTAACCCCAATATGGTAATGTATCCAATCCTCATCCCTTTCTATTTGGTGAACCATAAGTTTTTTAATGAATCTGTGATTGCCTTTCTCTGTGGAAATATCTTCATTGGTATCAATTTTTAAGTAACTCCTGAAAGTGATATCATAGGATATATGTATTTTGCTTTCTCACTGACTACACGTGGCGTGATTACGTCTAGACTCATCTATGGCGCTGCAAATGGCATTGTTTCATTTTCTTCACTAGCGAATATTCCATCTGTACATGGAGGAGTACTTCTTTGTCCACCCATCTGTTGGTGGACTTTTTGGTTACTTCCATATCTTGGCTATTGTAATACTGTGCAATGCAGATTTGCCTGCCTGTGTCTTTCCAATTCTCTCTTCTTAGATTATAGGTGGAGGAGTGGGCCTGCTGGATCATATGGTAGCTCAATGTTTACGTTTTTAAGGCACCCCCATTCTGTTCGAGTTTGTGGCCCTTTCCAACTTATGTCCCACTTGCAGTTGAGGGTATGCATTTCTCCACAACACCTTCAGCATTTATTGTTTGTAGTTTTCTTGCTGATGGTTATTCTGACAAGTGTGAGCTGATACCTCTTTGTGGTTGAATTCGCATGTGCCTCATAATCCGTTGAAATTGAGCTTTAAGGCATGTCCTTTTTATTTTTCAAGCTGTGATTACCCCTTAGTTCTTCAAAGTGTTCTCTTAAAGTATGTGTCACATTTTGAAACGTTTTGGCCTTTACCTCCCTGAAGACATTTTGAGGGCAGGTTTCATTTACACTTCTGCAGTACTTATTCATATGAAATGACCATTAGCACAGGCTTTAAAACTGCTTTTGCAGGTAACTGCCAGAGGGCGGCAGCCTTTCTATGTTCCCCACCCTGGTAACTAGGGAAAAGCCCTTGCGGCCTGTGGTGTTTCTCGGTTATAAATTAGAGTGGAGTGTGCCCGGAGAAACCCACACAAGCTGTTGTCTCCTTAGTTGTGTTGGATTTTTAAATTTAATTTTTATTTTTTATTGGAGTAATTTTCCACTGTGTACGTGGACCACTTCTTCTTTGTGCATTCCTCGGTTGATGGACATTTTCATTGCTTCCAAGTGTTGGCTATGGTAAATATTGTTGGAGTGCAGGATTGCCAGCCTGTGACTTTTTGATTCTCATTTTCTCAGGTGATAGGCCCTGCAGTGGGTGTGATTCACTGACTGGTAGCACCGTGTTTCCCTTTTCAAAGCACCTTCTTTGTGTTTTCATTAGTGGCTCTTACCACGTCCCCCTTAGAATCGAGGGTACGCATTTCTCCACAATCGCTTCATCATTTATTGTTTGCAGCATTTATGCTAATGGCCCTTCTGGCTGCTGTGAGCTCATAGGTTTTTGTAATTTGGGTTTGTAAGTCGTTGAAAATTCGTAAAACTCATCATTTTTCTCCGCTGTTTTCTTTTCTGTTAAAAAAAGGAAACAATTGGGAGTACAGTATAACTCTTGAAACTGTCTTCTTGGAAGGTTGCCCGCTTTTGAATTTTTTGGGCGATTTTCCACCCAAGAGTTTTTTTAGAGAGCAGGTCTCATTTCCCGAACTTCAAGTTTTGTGAATATTTAGTGACCTAGAGCAATGGGATTAAAGCTGCTGTTGTGGGAAGTGGCCTCAAGGAGGCAGCATTTCTCCATTCCCAAATCTGGGTGGTAGGGCAGCAGAGCCTTTCTGGAAGTCGTGTTCCTAGGTTGTAAATTACATTAGAATGTGCGTGGAGAAACCCCCATAAGTTTATGTCTCATTATTTCTTCTTGGTTTTTAAAGGTGTTTTAATTGGGCTAAAGGTTAGAATATTGTTTGTCCTAGGTGAACACACTCTGGTTCATTTGTACATTATATATGTCTATTCAAGTACAGATCCTCTTCCCATGTAAAATGTTACAGAGGGTTCCGCAGACCTCCCTTGCTATATGGTCGGTATTTTTGAGATATGTATATAATATGTGTTTGTATACATATAGTAACACTAATCTTAATTTATCCATTCCCCCCACCTTTCCTTTTAGTTGAGCATAGTTTTATTTTCTAAGTCTGTGAGTGTCTTTCTCTGTGGATATATGTTCATTTGTGTCAGTTATTAGGTAACGCCTATAAGTGATATCATAGAATATAGGTCTTTTGCTTTCCGACTTACCTCATGTTTCGTGACTATCTCCAGACTCTTTGGGGTGCCTCAGAGAGCAATGGTTCGTTGTTTTCCATGGTTAATATTCCACTGTGTACATGGACCACTTCTTCTTTATCCATTCACCTCTTGTTGGATATTTTGATTGCTTCACTGTCTTGGCTATTGTGAATAAGGCTGCACTGCAGCTTTTGCGGCCTGTGTCTTCTCGATTCTTGTCTTCTCAGGTGAGAGGTCCATTGGTGCACCTGCTGTATTGAATGGTACCTCCATTTTTACTTTTAAACACAGCTCCTTTCTTTTCTCATTATTGGCTTTTATGTCTCACCAGAAGGTAGAGGGTACACAGTTCTCTAAATCCCCTTCAGCATTTATTGTTTGTAGACTTTTTGCTGATGGTCAGTCGACTGGTGTAAGTTGAAACTTTTCGTAGATTAGATTGCATGCGTCTAACACTCCCTGAGGTTGAGCTTTTATCCATTTTTCTTTTTTTTAAAAAGAGTGTGAGTAAAACTTAACTCTTCATAATCTCTTCTTGAAACATTTGCCTGTTGTGAATTTTTTGTCCATTCCCTACTTCAGCACAAATTTTTAGGGCAAGTGTCTTTTACAGCCCTGAGTCCTTGTGAATGTTAAGTGACCATTAGCTGGGACTTTAAAGCTGCTCTTGCAGGAAACGGCCACAAGGTGGCAGCATTTCTCCTTTGCCAAGTTTCGTTACTAGGGAAACAGAGCCTTAATGGAAGTGGTATTCTAGGTTGTATATTAGAATGGAACGTGGCAGGAAAAAGCCCTTTAAGTTTATGTCTCATTACTTCTTGTTCATATTTGTAATTTACATTTTATTTTTTACCCAGGCAGATTTGATTACATTGGTTTGTTTGCTATAGGTGTGCAAGATGTGGGTCTTTCACACATATACGTGTATCTTTTCTTCCTCGCATCCTTTTCCCATGTAGGTTATGACACAATGTTGAGTAGTCTCTTCCTAGTCTTCCGTACGTCTTTGGTGGTTATATATTTCACATGGTTTGTATATCTCTGTTAACCCCAATATGGTAATGTATCCAATCCTCATCCCTTTCTATTTGGTGAACCATAAGTTTTTTAATGAATCTGTGATTGCCTTTCTCTGTGGAAATATCTTCATTGGTATCAATTTTTAAGTAACTCCTGAAAGTGATATCATAGGATATATGTATTTTGCTTTCTCACTGACTACACGTGGCGTGATTACGTCTAGACTCATCTATGGCGCTGCAAATGGCATTGTTTCATTTTCTTCACTAGCGAATATTCCATCTGTACATGGAGGAGTACTTCTTTGTCCACCCATCTGTTGGTGGACTTTTTGGTTACTTCCATATCTTGGCTATTGTAATAATGTGCAATGCAGATTTGCCTGCCTGTGTCTTTCCAATTCTCTCTTCTTAGATTATAGGTGGAGGAGTGGGCCTGCTGGATCATATGGTAGCTCAATGTTTACGTTTTTAAGGCACCCCCATTCTGTTCTAGTTTGTGGCCCTTTCCAACTTATGTCCCACTTGCAGTTGAGGGTATGCATTTCTCCACAACACCTTCAGCATTTATTGTTTGTAGTTTTCTTGCTGATGGTTATTCTGACAAGTGTGAGCTGATACCTCTTTGTGGTTGAATTCGCATGTGCCTCATAATCCGTTGAAATTGAGCTTTAAGGCATGTCCTTTTTATTTTTCAAGCTGTGATTACCCCTTAGTTCTTCAAAGTGTTCTCTTAAAGTATGTGTCACATTTTGAAACGTTTTGGCCTTTACCTCCCTGAAGACATTTTGAGGGCAGGTTTCATTTACACTTCTGCAGTACTTATTCATATGAAATGACCATTAGCACAGGCTTTAAAACTGCTTTTGCAGGTAACTGCCAGAGGGCGGCAGCCTTTCTATGTTCCCCACCCTGGTAACTAGGGAAAAGCCCTTGCGGCCTGTGGTGTTTCTCGGTTATAAATTAGAGTGGAGTGTGCCCGGACCAACCCACACAAGCTGATGTCTCCTTAGTTGTGTTGGATTTTTAAATTTAATTTTTATTTTTTATTGGAGTAATTTTCCACTGTGTACGTGGACCAGTTCTTCTTTGTGCATTCCTCGGTGGATGGACATTTTCATTGCTTCCAAGTGTTGGCTATGGTAAATATTGTTGGAGTGCAGGATTGCCAGCCTGTGACTTTTTGATTCTAATTTTCTCAGGTGATAGGCCCAGCAGTGGGTGTGATTCACTGACTGGTAGCACCGTGTTTCCCTTTTCAAAGCACCTCCTTTGTGTTTTCATTAGTGGCTCTTACCACGTCCCCCTTAGAATCGAGGGTACGCATTTCTCCACAATCGCTTCATCATTTATTGTTTGCAGCATTTATGCTAATGGCACTTCTGGCTGCTGTGAGCTCATAGGTTTTTGTAATTTGGGTTTGTAAGTCGTTGAAAATTCGTAAAACTCATCATTTTTCTCCTCTGTTTTCTTTTCTGTTAAAAAAAGGAAACAATTGGGAGTACAGTATAACTCTTGAAACTGTCTTCTTGGAAGGTTGCCCTCTTTTGAATTTTTTGGGCGATTTTCCACCCAAGAGTTTTTTTAGAGAGCAGGTCTCATTTCCCGAACTTCAAGTTTTGTGAATATTTAGTGACCTAGAGCAATGGGTTTAAAGCTGCTGTTGTGGGAAGTGGCCTCAAGGAGGCAGCATTTCTCCATTCCCAAATCTGGGTGGTAGGGCAGCAGAGCCTTTCTGGAAGTCGTGTTCCTAGGTTGTAAATTACATTAGAATGTGCGTGGAGAAACCCCCATAAGTTTATGTCTCATTATTTCTTCTTGGTTTTTAAAGGTGTTTTAATTGGGCTAAAGGTTAGAATATTGTTTGTCCTAGGTGAACACACTCTGGTTCATTTGTACATTATATATGTCTATTCAAGTACAGATCCTCTTCCCATGTAAAATGTTACAGAGGGTTCCGCAGACCTCCCTTGCTATATGGTCGGTATTTTTGAGATATGTATATAATATGTGTTTGTATACATATAGTAACACTAATCTTAATTTATCCATTCCCCCCACCTTTCCTTTTAGTTGAGCATAGTTTTATTTTCTAAGTCTGTGAGTGTCTTTCTCTGTGGATATATGTTCATTTGTGTCAGTTATTAGATAACGCCTATAAGTGATATCATAGAATATAGGTCTTTTGCTTTCCGACTTACCTCATGTTTCGTGACTATCTCCAGACTCCTTTGTGGTGCCTCAGAGAGCAGTGGTTCGTTGTTTTCCATGGTTAATATTCCACTGTGTACATGGACCACTTCTTCTTTATCCATTCACCTCTTGTTGTATATTTTGATTGCTTCACTGTCTTGGCTATTGTGAATAAGGCTGCACTGCAGCTTTTGCGGCCTGTGTCTTCTCGATTCTTGTCTTCTCAGGTGAGAGGTCCATTGGTGCACCTGCTGGATTGAATGGTACCTCCATTTTTACTTTTAAACACAGCTCCTTTCTTTTCTCATTATTGGCTTTTATGTCTCACCAGAAGGTAGAGGGTACACAGTTCTCTAAATCCCCTTCAGCATTTATTGTTTGTAGACTTTTTGCTGATGGTCAGTCGACTGGTGTAAGTTGAAACTTTTCGTAGATTAGATTGCATGCGTCTAACACTCCCTGAGGTTGAGCTTTTATCCATTTTTCTGTTTTTTAAAAAGAGTGTGAGTAAAACTTAACTCTTCATAATCTCTTCTTGAAACATTTGCCTGTTGTGAATTTTTTGTCCATTCCCTACTTCAGCACAAATTTTTAGGGCAAGTGTCTTTTACAGCCCTGAGTCCTTGTGAATGTTAAGTGACCATTAGCTGGGACTTTAAAGCTGCTCTTGCAGGAAACGGCCACAAGGTGGCAGCATTTCTCCTTTGCCAAATTTGGTTACTAGGGAAACAGAGCCTTAATGGAAGTTGTATTCTAGGTTGTATATTAGAATGGAACGTGCCAGGAAAAAGCCCTTTAAGTTTATGTCTCATTACTTCTTGTTCATATTTGTAATTTACTTTTTATTTTTTACCCAGGCAGATTTGATTACATTGGTTTGTTTCCTATAGGTGTGCAAGATGTGGGTCTTTCACACATATACGTGTATCTTTTCTTCCTCGCATCCTTTTCCCATGTAGGTTATGACACAATGTTGAGTAGTCTCTTCCTGGTCTTCCGTACGTCTTTGGTGGTTATATATTTCACATGGTTTGTATATCTCTGTTAACCCCAATATGGTAATGTATCCAATCCTCATCCCTTTCTATTTGGTGAACCATAAGTTTTTTAATGAATCTGTGATTGCCTTTCTCTGTGGAAATATCTTCATTGGTATCAATTTTTAAGTAACTCCTGAAAGTGATATCATAGGATATATGTATTTTGCTTTCTCACTGACTACACGTGGCGTGATTACGTCTAGACTCATCTATGGCGCTGCAAATGGCATTGTTTCATTTTCTTCACTAGCGAATATTCCATCTGTACATGGAGGAGTACTTCTTTGTCCACCCATCTGTTGGTGGACTTTTTGGTTACTTCCATATCTTGGCTATTGTAATACTGTGCAATGCAGATTTGCCTGCCTGTGTCTTTCCAATGCTCTCTTCTTAGATTATAGGTGGAGGAGTGGGCCTGCTGGATCATATGGTAGCTCAATGTTTACGTTTTTAAGGCACCCCCATTCTGTTCGAGTTTGTGGCCCTTTCCAACTTATGTCCCACTTGCAGTTGAGGGTATGCATTTCTCCACAACACCTTCAGCATTTATTGTTTGTAGTTTTCTTGCTGATGGTTATTCTGACAAGTGTGAGCTGATACCTCTTTGTGGTTGAATTCGCATGTGCCTCATAATCCGTTGAAATTGAGCTTTAAGGCATGTCCTTTTTATTTTTCAAGCTGTGACTACCCCTTAGTTCTTCAAAGTGTTCTCTTAAAGTATGTGTCACATTTTGAAACGTTTTGGCCTTTACCTCCCTGAAGACATTTTGAGGGCAGGTTTCATTTACACTTCTGCAGTACTTATTCATATGAAATGATCATTAGCACAGGCTTTAAAGCTGCTTTTGCAGGTAACTGCCAGAGGGCGGCAGCCTTTCTATGTTCCCCACCGTGGTAACTAGGGAAAAGCCCTTGCGGCCTGTGGTGTTTCTCGGTTATAAATTAGAGTGGAGTGTGCCCGGACCAACCCACACAAGCTGATGTCTCCTTAGTTTTGTTGGATTTTTAACTTTAATTTTTATTTTTTATTGGAGTAATTTTCCACTGTGTACGTGGACCAGTTCTTCTTTGTGCATTCCTCGGTTGATGGACATTTTCATTGCTTCCAAGTGTTGGCTATGGTAAATATTGTTGGAGTGCAGGATTGCCAGCCTGTGACTTTTTGATTCTAATTTTCTCAGGTGATAGGCCCAGCAGTGGGTGTGATTCACTGACTGGTAGCACCGTGTTTCCCTTTTCAAAGCACCTCCTTTGTGTTTTCATTAGTGGCTCTTACCACGTCCCCCTTAGAATCGAGGGTACGCATTTCTCCACAATCGCTTCATCATTTATTGTTTGCAGCATTTATGCTAATGGCACTTCTGGCTGCTGTGAGCTCATAGGTTTTTGTAATTTGGGTTTGTAAGTCGTTGAAAATTCGTAAAACTCATCATTTTTCTCCTCTGTTTTCTTTTCTGTTAAAAAAAGGAAACAATTGGGAGTACAGTATAACTCTTGAAACTGTCTTCTTGGAAGGTTGCCCTCTTTTGAATTTTTTGGGCGATTTTCCACCCAAGAGTTTTTTTAGAGAGCAGGTCTCATTTCCCGAACTTCAAGTTTTGTGAATATTTAGTGACCTAGAGCAATGGGTTTAAAGCTGCTGTTGTGGGAAGTGGCCTCAAGGAGGCAGCATTTCTCCATTCCCAAATCTGGGTGGTAGGGCAGCAGAGCCTTTCTGGAAGTCGTGTTCCTAGGTTGTAAATTACATTAGAATGTGCGTGGAGAAACCCCCATAAGTTTATGTCTCATTATTTCTTCTTGGTTTTTAAAGGTGTTTTAATTGGGCTAAAGGTTAGAATATTGTTTGTCCTAGGTGAACACACTCTGGTTCATTTGTACATTATATATGTCTATTCAAGTACAGATCCTCTTCCCATGTAAAATGTTACAGAGGGTTCCGCAGACCTCCCTTGCTATATGGTCGGTATTTTTGAGATATGTATATAATATGTGTTTGTATACATATAGTAACACTAATCTTAATTTATCCATTCCCCCCACCTTTCCTTTTAGTTGAGCATAGTTTTATTTTCTAAGTCTGTGAGTGTCTTTCTCTGTGGATATATGTTCATTTGTGTCAGTTATTAGATAACGCCTATAAGTGATATCATAGAATATAGGTCTTTTGCTTTCCGACTTACCTCATGTTTCGTGACTATCTCCAGACTCCTTTGTGGTGCCTCAGAGAGCAGTGGTTCGTTGTTTTCCATGGTTAATATTCCACTGTGTACATGGACCACTTCTTCTTTATCCATTCACCTCTTGTTGTATATTTTGATTGCTTCACTGTCTTGGCTATTGTGAATAAGGCTGCACTGCAGCTTTTGCGGCCTGTGTCTTCTCGATTCTTGTCTTCTCAGGTGAGAGGTCCATTGGTGCACCTGCTGGATTGAATGGTACCTCCATTTTTACTTTTAAACACAGCTCCTTTCTTTTCTCATTATTGGCTTTTATGTCTCACCAGAAGGTAGAGGGTACACAGTTCTCTAAATCCCCTTCAGCATTTATTGTTTGTAGACTTTTTGCTGATGGTCAGTCGACTGGTGTAAGTTGAAACTTTTCGTAGATTAGATTGCATGCGTCTAACACTCCCTGAGGTTGAGCTTTTATCCATTTTTCTGTTTTTTAAAAAGAGTGTGAGTAAAACTTAACTCTTCATAATCTCTTCTTGAAACATTTGCCTGTTGTGAATTTTTTGTCCATTCCCTACTTCAGCACAAATTTTTAGGGCAAGTGTCTTTTACAGCCCTGAGTCCTTGTGAATGTTAAGTGACCATTAGCTGGGACTTTAAAGCTGCTCTTGCAGGAAACGGCCACAAGGTGGCAGCATTTCTCCTTTGCCAAATTTGGTTACTAGGGAAACAGAGCCTTAATGGAAGTTGTATTCTAGGTTGTATATTAGAATGGAACGTGCCAGGAAAAAGCCCTTTAAGTTTATGTCTCATTACTTCTTGTTCATATTTGTAATTTACTTTTTATTTTTTACCCAGGCAGATTTGATTACATTGGTTTGTTTCCTATAGGTGTGCAAGATGTGGGTCTTTCACACATATACGTGTATCTTTTCTTCCTCGCATCCTTTTCCCATGTAGGTTATGACACAATGTTGAGTAGTCTCTTCCTGGTCTTCCGTACGTCTTTGGTGGTTATATATTTCACATGGTTTGTATATCTCTGTTAACCCCAATATGGTAATGTATCCAATCCTCATCCCTTTCTATTTGGTGAACCATAAGTTTTTTAATGAATCTGTGATTGCCTTTCTCTGTGGAAATATCTTCATTGGTATCAATTTTTAAGTAACTCCTGAAAGTGATATCATAGGATATATGTATTTTGCTTTCTCACTGACTACACGTGGCGTGATTACGTCTAGACTCATCTATGGCGCTGCAAATGGCATTGTTTCATTTTCTTCACTAGCGAATATTCCATCTGTACATGGAGGAGTACTTCTTTGTCCACCCATCTGTTGGTGGACTTTTTGGTTACTTCCATATCTTGGCTATTGTAATACTGTGCAATGCAGATTTGCCTGCCTGTGTCTTTCCAATGCTCTCTTCTTAGATTATAGGTGGAGGAGTGGGCCTGCTGGATCATATGGTAGCTCAATGTTTACGTTTTTAAGGCACCCCCATTCTGTTCGAGTTTGTGGCCCTTTCCAACTTATGTCCCACTTGCAGTTGAGGGTATGCATTTCTCCACAACACCTTCAGCATTTATTGTTTGTAGTTTTCTTGCTGATGGTTATTCTGACAAGTGTGAGCTGATACCTCTTTGTGGTTGAATTCGCATGTGCCTCATAATCCGTTGAAATTGAGCTTTAAGGCATGTCCTTTTTATTTTTCAAGCTGTGACTACCCCTTAGTTCTTCAAAGTGTTCTCTTAAAGTATGTGTCACATTTTGAAACGTTTTGGCCTTTACCTCCCTGAAGACATTTTGAGGGCAGGTTTCATTTACACTTCTGCAGTACTTATTCATATGAAATGATCATTAGCACAGGCTTTAAAGCTGCTTTTGCAGGTAACTGCCAGAGGGCGGCAGCCTTTCTATGTTCCCCACCGTGGTAACTAGGGAAAAGCCCTTGCGGCCTGTGGTGTTTCTCGGTTATAAATTAGAGTGGAGTGTGCCCGGACCAACCCACACAAGCTGATGTCTCCTTAGTTTTGTTGGATTTTTAACTTTAATTTTTATTTTTTATTGGAGTAATTTTCCACTGTGTACGTGGACCAGTTCTTCTTTGTGCATTCCTCGGTTGATGGACATTTTCATTGCTTCCAAGTGTTGGCTATGGTAAATATTGTTGGAGTGCAGGATTGCCAGCCTGTGACTTTTTGATTCTCATTTTCTCAGGTGATAGGCCCAGCAGTGGGTGTGATTCACTGACTGGTAGCACCGTGTTTCCCTTTTCAAAGCACCTTCTTTGTGTTTTCATTAGTGGCTCTTACCACGTCCCCCTTAGAATCGAGGGTACGCATTTCTCCACAATCGCTTCATCATTTATTGTTTGCAGCATTTATGCTAATGGCCCTTCTGGCTGCTGTGAGCTCATAGGTTTTTGTAATTTGGGTTTGTAAGTCGTTGAAAATTCGTAAAACTCATCATTTTTCTCCGCTGTTTTCTTTTCTGTTAAAAAAAGGAAACAATTGGGAGTACAGTATAACTCTTGAAACTGTCTTCTTGGAAGGTTGCCCTCTTTTGAATTTTTTGGGCGATTTTCCACCCAAGAGTTTTTTTAGAGAGCAGGTCTCATTTCCCGAACTTCAAGTTTTGTGAATATTTAGTGACCTAGAGCAATGGGTTTAAAGCTGCTGTTGTGGGAAGTGGCCTCAAGGAGGCAGCATTTCTCCATTCCCAAATCTGGGTGGTAGGGCAGCAGAGCCTTTCTGGAAGTCGTGTTCCTAGGTTGTAAATTACATTAGAATGTGCGTGGAGAAACCCCCATAAGTTTATGTCTCATTATTTCTTCTTGGTTTTTAAAGGTGTTTTAATTGGGCTAAAGGTTAGAATATTGTTTGTCCTAGGTGAACACACTCTGGTTCATTTGTACATTATATATGTCTATTCAAGTACAGATCCTCTTCCCATGTAAAATGTTACAGAGGGTTCCGCAGACCTCCCTTGCTATATGGTCGGTATTTTTGAGATATGTATATAATATGTGTTTGTATACATATAGTAACACTAATCTTAATTTATCCATTCCCCCCACCTTTCCTTTTAGTTGAGCATAGTTTTATTTTCTAAGTCTGTGAGTGTCTTTCTCTGTGGATATATGTTCATTTGTGTCAGTTATTAGGTAACGCCTATAAGTGATATCATAGAATATAGGTCTTTTGCTTTCCGACTTACCTCATGTTTCGTGACTATCTCCAGCCTCCTTTGCGGTGCCTCAGAGAGCAATGGTTCGTTGTTTTCCATGGTTAATATTCCACTGTGTACATGGACCACTTCTTCTTTATCCATTCACCTCTTGTTGGATATTTTGATTGCTTCACTGTCTTGGCTATTGTGAATAAGGCTGCACTGCAGCTTTTGCGGCCTGTGTCTTCTCGATTCTTGTCTTCTCAGGTGAGAGGTCCATTGGTGCACCTGCTGGATTGAATGGTACCTCCATTTTTACTTTTAAACACAGCTCCTTTCTTTTCTCATTATTGGCTTTTATGTCTCACCAGAAGGTAGAGGGTACACAGTTCTCTAAATCCCCTTCAGCATTTATTGTTTGTAGACTTTTTGCTGATGGTCAGTCGACTGGTGTAAGTTGAAACTTTTCGTAGATTAGATTGCATGCGTCTAACACTCCCTGAGGTTGAGCTTTTATCCATTTTTCTTTTTTTTAAAAAGAGTGTGAGTAAAACTTAACTCTTCATAATCTCTTCTTGAAACATTTGCCTGTTGTGAATTTTTTGTCCATTCCCTACTTCAGCACAAATTTTTAGGGCAAGTGTCTTTTACAGCCCTGAGTCCTTGTGAATGTTAAGTGACCATTAGCTGGGACTTTAAAGCTGCTCTTGCAGGAAACGGCCACAATGTGGCAGCATTTCTCCTTTGCCAAATTTGGTTACTAGGGAAACAGAGCCTTAATGGAAGTGGAATTCTAGGTTGTATATTAGAATGGAACGTGCCAGGAAAAAGCCCTTTAAGTTTATGTCTCATTACTTCTTGTTCATATTTGTAATTTACTTTTTATTTCTTACCCAGGCAGATTTGATTACATTGGTTTCTTTACTATAGGTGTGCAAGATGTGGTTCTTTCACACATATACATGTATCTATTCTTCCTAGCATCCTTTTCCCATGTAGGTTATGACACAAGGTTGAGTAGTCTTCTCCTGGTCTTCCGTACGTCTTTGGTGATTATATATTTCACATGGTTTGTATATCTCTGTTAACCCCAATATGGTAATGTATCCAATCCTCATCCCTTTCTATTTGGTGAACCATAAGTTTTTTAATGAATCTGTGATTGCCTTTCTCTGTGGAAATATCTTCATTGGTATCAATTTTTAAGTAACTCCTGAAAGTGATATCATAGGATATATGTATTTTGCTTTCTCACTGACTACACGTGGCGTGATTACGTCTAGACTCATCTATGGCGCTGCAAATGGCATTGTTTCATTTTTTTCACTAGCGAATATTCCACCTGTACATGGAGGAGTACTTCTTTGTCCACCCATCTGTTGGTGGACTTTTTGGTTACTTCCATATCTTGGCTATTGTAATACTGTGCAATGCAGATTTGCCTGCCTGTGTCTTTCCAATTCTCTCTTCTTAGATTATAGGTGGAGGAGTGGGCCTGCTGGATCATATGGTAGCTCAATGTTTACTTTTTTAAGGCACCCCCATTCTGTTCGAGTTTGTTGCCCTTTCCAACTTAGGTCCCACTTGCAGTTGAGGGTATGCATTTCTCCACAACACCTTCAGCATTTATTGTTTGTAGTTTTCTTGCTGATGGTTATTCTGACAAGTGTGAGCTGATACCTCTTTGTGGTTGAATTCGCATGTGCCTCATAATCCGTTGAAATTGAGCTTTAAGGCATGTCCTTTTTATTTTTCAAGCTGTGATTACCCCTTAGTTCTTCAAAGTGTTCTCTTAAAGTATGTGTCACATTTTGAAACGTTTTGGCCTATACCTCCCTGAAGACATTTTGAGGGCAGGTTTCATTTACACTTCTGCAGTACTTATTCATATGAAATGACCATTAGCACAGGCTTTAAAACTGCTTTTGCAGGTAACTGCCAGAGGGCGGCAGCCTTTCTATGTTCCCCACCCTGGTAACTAGGGAAAAGCCCTTGCGGCCTGTGGTGTTTCTCGGTTATAAATTAGAGTGGAGTGTGCCCGGACCAACCCACACAAGCTGATGTCTCCTTAGTTGTGTTGGATTTTTAAATTTAATTTTTATTTTTTATTGGAGTAATTTTCCACTGTGTACGTGGACCACTTCTTCTTTGTGCATTCCTCGGTTGATGGACATTTTCATTGCTTCCAAGTGTTGGCTATGGTAAATATTGTTGGAGTGCAGGATTGCCAGCCTGTGACTTTTTGATTCTCATTTTCTCAGGTGATAGGCCCTGCAGTGGGTGTGATTCACTGACTGGTAGCACCGTGTTTCCCTTTTCAAAGCACCTTCTTTGTGTTTTCATTAGTGGCTCTTACCACGTCCCCCTTAGAATCGAGGGTACGCATTTCTCCACAATCGCTTCATCATTTATTGTTTGCAGCATTTATGCTAATGGCCCTTCTGGCTGCTGTGAGCTCATAGGTTTTTGTAATTTGGGTTTGTAAGTCGTTGAAAATTCGTAAAACTCATCATTTTTCTCCGCTGTTTTCTTTTCTGTTAAAAAAAGGAAACAATTGGGAGTACAGTATAACTCTTGAAACTGTCTTCTTGGAAGGTTGCCCGCTTTTGAATTTTTTGGGCGATTTTCCACCCAAGAGTTTTTTTAGAGAGCAGGTCTCATTTCCCGAACTTTAAGTTTTGTGAATATTTAGTGACCTAGAGCAATGGGTTTAAAGCTGCTGTTGTGGGAAGTGGCCTCAAGAAGGCAGCATTTCTCCATTCCCAAATCTGGGTGGTAGGGCAGCAGAGCCTTTCTGTAAGTCGTGTTCCTAGCTTGTAAATTACATTAGAATGTGCGTGGAGAAACCCCCATAAGTTTATGTCTCATTATTTCTTCTTGGTTTTTAAAGGTGTTTTAATTGGGCTAAAGGTTAGAATATTGTTTGTCCTAGGTGAACACACTCTGGTTCATTTGTACATTGTATATGTCTATTCAAGTACAGATCCTCTTCCCATGTAAAATGTTACAGAGTGTTCCGCAGACCTCCCTTGCTATATGGTCGGTATTTTTGAGATATGTATATAATATGTGTTTGTATACATATAGTAACACTAATCTTAATTTATCCATTCCCCCCACCTTTCCTTTTAGTTGAGCATAGTTTTATTTTCTAAGTCTGTGAGTGTCTTTCTCTGTGGATATATGTTCATTTGTGTCAGTTATTAGGTAACGCCTATAAGTGATATCATAGAATATAGGTCTTTTGCTTTCCGACTTACCTCATGTTTCGTGACTATCTCCAGACTCCTTTGTGGTGCCTCAGAGAGCAATGGTTCGTTGTTTTCCATGGTTAATATTCTACTGTGTACATGGACCACTTCTTCTTTATCCATTCACCTCTTGTTGGATATTTTGATTGCTTCACTGTCTTGGCTATTGTGAATAAGGCTGCACTGCAGCTTTTGCGGCCTGTGTCTTCTCGATTCTTGTCTTCTCAGGTGAGAGGTCCATTGGTGCACCTGCTCGATTGAATGGTACCTCCATTTTTACTTTTAAACACAGCTCCTTTCTTTTCTCATTATTGGCTTTTATGTCTCACCAGAAGGTAGAGGGTACACAGTTCTCTAAATCCCCTTCAGCATTTATTGTTTGTAGACTTTTTGCTGATGGTCAGTCGACTGGTGTAAGTTGAAACTTTTCGTAGATTAGATTGCATGCGTCTAACACTCCCTGAGGTTGAGCTTTTATCCATTTTTCTTTTTTTTAAAAAGAGTGTGAGTAAAACTTAACTCTTCATAATCTCTTCTTGAAACATTTGCCTGTTGTGAATTTTTTGTCCATTCCCTACTTCAGCACAAATTTTTAGGGCAAGTGTCTTTTACAGCCCTGAGTCCTTGTGAATGTTAAGTGACCATTAGCTGGGACTTTAAAGCTGCTCTTGCAGGAAACGGCCACAAGGTGGCAGCATTTCTCCTTTGCCAAATTTGGTTACTAGGGAAACAGAGCCTTAATGGAAGTGGTATTCTAGGTTGTATATTAGAATGGAACGTGCCAGGAAAAAGCCCTTTAAGTTTATGTCTCATTACTTCTTGTTCATATTTGTAATTTACTTTTTATTTTTTACCCAGGCAGATTTGATTACATTGGTTTGTTTGCTATAGGTGTGCAAGATGTGGGTCTTTCACACATATACGTGTATCTTTTCTTCCTCGCATCCTTTTCCCATGTAGGTTATGACACAATGTTGAGTAGTCTCTTCCTGGTCTTCCGTACGTCTTTGGTGGTTATATATTTCACATGGTTTCTATATCTCTGTTAACCCCAATATGGTAATGTATCCAATCCTCATCCCTTTCTATTTGGTGAACCATAAGTTTTTTAATGAATCTGTGATTGCCTTTCTCTGTGGAAATATCTTCATTGGTATCAATTTTTAAGTAACTCCTGAAAGTGATATCATAGGATATATGTATTTTGCTTTCTCACTGACTACACGTGGCGTGATTACGTCTAGACTCATCTATGGCGCTGCAAATGGCATTGTTTCATTTTCTTCACTAGCGAATATTCCATCTGTACATGGAGGAGTACTTCTTTGTCCACCCATCTGTTGGTGGACTTTTTGGTTACTTCCATATCTTGGCTATTGTAATACTGTGCAATGCAGATTTGCCTGCCTGTGTCTTTCCAATTCTCTCTTCTTAGATTATAGGTGGAGGAGTGGGCCTGCTGGATCATATGGTAGCTCAATGTTTACGTTTTTAAGGCACCCCCATTCTGTTCGAGTTTGTGGCCCTTTCCAACTTATGTCCCACTTGCAGTTGAGGGTATGCATTTCTCCACAACACCTTCAGCATTTATTGTTTGTAGTTTTCTTGCTGATGGTTATTCTGACAAGTGTGAGCTGATACCTCTTTGTGGTTGAATTCGCATGTGCCTCATAATCCGTTGAAATTGAGCTTTAAGGCATGTCCTTTTTATTTTTCAAGCTGTGATTACCCCTTAGTTCTTCAAAGTGTTCTCTTAAAGTATGTGTCACATTTTGAAACGTTTTGGCCTTTACCTCCCTGAAGACATTTTGAGGGCAGGTTTCATTTACACTTCTGCAGTACTTATTCATATGAAATGACCATTAGCACAGGCTTTAAAACTGCTTTTGCAGGTAACTGCCAGAGGGCGGCAGCCTTTCTATGTTCCCCACCCTGGTAACTAGGGAAAAGCCCTTGCGGCCTGTGGTGTTTCTCGGTTATAAATTAGAGTGGAGTGTGCCCGGAGAAACCCACACAAGCTGTTGTCTCCTTAGTTGTGTTGGATTTTTAAATTTAATTTTTATTTTTTATTGGAGTAATTTTCCACTGTGTACGTGGACCAGTTCTTCTTTGTGCATTCCTCGGTTGATGGACATTTTCATTGCTTCCAAGTGTTGGCTATGGTAAATATTGTTGGAGTGCAGGATTGCCAGCCTGTGACTTTTTGATTCTCATTTTCTCAGGTGATAGGCCCTGCAGTGGGTGTGATTCACTGACTGGTAGCACCGTGTTTCCCTTTTCAAAGCACCTTCTTTGTGTTTTCATTAGTGGCTCTTACCACGTCCCCCTTAGAATCGAGGGTACGCATTTCTCCACAATCGCTTCATCATTTATTGTTTGCAGCATTTATGCTAATGGCCCTTCTGGCTGCTGTGAGCTCATAGGTTTTTGTAATTTGGGTTTGTAAGTCGTTGAAAATTCGTAAAACTCATCATTTTTCTCCGCTGTTTTCTTTTCTGTTAAAAAAAGGAAACAATTGGGAGTACAGTATAACTCTTGAAACTGTCTTCTTGGAAGGTTGCCCGCTTTTGAATTTTTTGGGCGATTTTCCACCCAAGAGTTTTTTTAGAGAGCAGGTCTCATTTCCCGAACTTTAAGTTTTGTGAATATTTAGTGACCTAGAGCAATGGGTTTAAAGCTGCTGTTGTGGGAAGTGGCCTCAAGGAGGCAGCATTTCTCCATTCCCAAATCTGGGTGGTAGGGCAGCAGAGCCTTTCTGGAAGTCGTGTTCCTAGGTTGTAAATTACATTAGAATGTGCGTGGAGAAACCCCCATAAGTTTATGTCTCATTATTTCTTCTTGGTTTTTAAAGGTGTTTTAATTGGGCTAAAGGTTAGAATATTGTTTGTCCTAGGTGAACACACTCTGGTTCATTTGTACATTGTATATGTCTATTCAAGTACAGATCCTCTTCCCATGTAAAATGTTACAGAGTGTTCCGCAGACCTCCCTTGCTATATGGTCGGTATTTTTGAGATATGTATATAATATGTGTTTGTATACATATAGTAACACTAATCTTAATTTATCCATTCCCCCCACCTTTCCTTTTAGTTGAGCATAGTTTTATTTTCTAAGTCTGTGAGTGTCTTTCTCTGTGGATATATGTTCATTTGTGTCAGTTATTAGATAACGCCTATAAGTGATATCATAGAATATAGGTCTTTTGCTTTCTGACTTACCTCATGTTTCGTGACTATCTCCAGACTCCTTTGTGGTGCCTCAGAGAGCAATGGTTCGTTGTTTTCCATGGTTAATATTCCACTGTGTACATGGACCACTTCTTCTTTATCCATTCACCTCTTGTTGTATATTTTGATTGCTTCACTGTCTTGGCTATTGTGAATAAGGCTGCACTGCAGCTTTTGCGGCCTGTGTCTTCTCGATTCTTGTCTTCTCAGGTGAGAGGTCCATTGGTGCACCTGCTGGATTGAATGGTACCTCCATTTTTACTTTTAAACACAGCTCCTTTCTTTTCTCATTATTGGCTTTTATGTCTCACCAGAAGGTAGAGGGTACACAGTTCTCTAAATCCCCTTCAGCATTTATTGTTTGTAGACTTTTTGCTGATGGTCAGTCGACTGGTGTAAGTTGAAACTTTTCGTAGATTAGATTGCATGCGTCTAACACTCCCTGAGGTTGAGCTTTTATCCATTTTTCTTTTTTTAAAAAAGAGTGTGAGTAAAACTTAACTCTTCATAATCTCTTCTTGAAACATTTGCCTGTTGTGAATTTTTTGTCCATTCCCTACTTCAGCACAAATTTTTAGGGCAAGTGTCTTTTACAGCCCTGAGTCCTTGTGAATGTTAAGTGACCATTAGCTGGGACTTTAAAGCTGCTCTTGCAGGAAACGGCCACAAGGTGGCAGCATTTCTCCTTTGCCAAATTTGGTTACTAGGGAAACAGAGCCTTAATGGAAGTGGTATTCTAGGTTGTATATTAGAATGGAACGTGCCAGGAAAAAGCCCTTTAAGTTTATGTCTCATTACTTCTTGTTCATATTTGTAATTTACTTTTTATTTTTTACCCAGGCAGATTTGATTACATTGGTTTGTTTGCTATAGGTGTGCAAGATGTGGGTCTTTCACACATATACGTGTATCTTTTCTTCCTCGCATCCTTTTCCCATGTAGGTTATGACACAATGTTGAGTAGTCTCTTCCTGGTCTTCCGTACGTCTTTGGTGGTTATATATTTCACATGGTTTGTATATCTCTGTTAACCCCAATATGGTAATGTATCCAATCCTCATCCCTTTCTATTTGGTGAACCATAAGTTTTTTAATGAATCTGTGATTGCCTTTCTCTGGAAATATCTTCATTGGTATCAATTTTTAAGTAACTCCTGAAAGTGATATCATAGGATATATGTATTTTGCTTTCTCACTGACTACACGTGGCGTGATTACGTCTAGACTCATCTATGGCGCTGCAAATGGCATTGTTTCATTTTCTTCACTAGCGAATATTCCATCTGTACATGAAGGAGTACTTCTTTGTCCACCCATCTGTTGGTGGACTTTTTGGTTACTTCCATATCTTGGCTATTGTAATAATGTGCAATGCAGATTTGCCTGCCTGTGTCTTTCCAATTCTCTCTTCTTAGATTATAGGTGGAGGAGTGGGCCTGCTGGATCATATGGTAGCTCAATGTTTACGTTTTTAAGGCACCCCCATTCTGTTCGAGTTTGTGGCCCTTTCCAACTTATGTCCCACTTGCAGTTGAGGGTATGCATTTCTCCACAACACCTTCAGCATTTATTGTTTGTAGTTTTCTTGCTGATGGTTATTCTGACAAGTGTGAGCTGATACCTCTTTGTGGTTGAATTTGCATGTGCCTCATAATCCGTTGAAATTGAGCTTTAAGGCATGTCCTTTTTATTTTTCAAGCTGTGACTACCCCTTAGTTCTACAAAGTGTTCTCTTAAAGTATGTGTCACATTTTGAAACGTTTTGGCCTTTACCTCCCTGAAGACATTTTGAGGGCAGGTTTCATTTACACTTCTGCAGTACTTATTCATATGAAATGATCATTAGCACAGGCTTTAAAGCTGCTTTTGCAGGTAACTGCCAGAGGGCGGCAGCCTTTCTATGTTCCCCACCCTGGTAACTAGGGAAAAGCCCTTGCGGCCTGTGGTGTTTCTCGGTTATAAATTAGAGTGCAGTGTGCCCGGACCAACCCACACAAGCTGATGTCTCCTTAGTTGTGTTGGATTTTTAAATTTAATTTTTATTTTTTATTGGAGTAATTTTCCACTGTGTACGTGGACCACTTCTTCTTTGTGCATTCCTCGGTTGATGGACATTTTCATTGCTTCCAAGTGATGGCTATGGTAAATATTGTTGGAGTGCAGGATTGCCAGCCTGTGACTTTTTGATTCTCATTTTCTCAGGTGATAGGCCCAGCAGTGGGTGTGATTCACTGACTGGTAGCACCGTGTTTCCCTTTTCAAAGCACCTCCTTTGTGTTTTCATTAGTGGCTCTTACCACGTCCCCCTTAGAATCGAGGGTACGCATTTCTCCACAATCGCTTCATCATTTATTGTTTGCAGCATTTATGCTAATGGCCCTTCTGGCTGCTGTGAGCTCATAGGTTTTTGTAATTTGGGTTTGTAAGTCGTTGAAAATTCGTAAAACTCATCATTTTTCTCCGCTGTTTTCTTTTCTGTTAAAAAAAGGAAACAATTGGGAGTACAGTATAACTCTTGAAACTGTCTTCTTGGAAGGTTGCCCTCTTTTGAATTTTTTGGGCGATTTTCCACCCAAGAGTTTTTTTAGAGAGCAGGTCTCATTTCCCGAACTTCAAGTTTTGTGAATATTTAGTGACCTAGAGCAATGGGTTTAAAGCTGCTGTTGTGGGAAGTGGCCTCAAGGAGGCAGCATTTCTCCATTCCCAAATCTGGGTGGTAGGGCAGCAGAGCCTTTCTGGAAGTCGTGTTCCTAGGTTGTAAATTACATTAGAATGTGCGTGGAGAAACCCCCATAAGTTTATGTCTCATTATTTCTTCTTGGTTTTTAAAGGTGTTTTAATTGGGCTAAAGGTTAGAATATTGTTTGTCCTAGGTGAACACACTCTGGTTCATTTGGACATTATATATGTCTATTCAAGTACAGATCCTCTTCCCATGTAAAATGTTACAGAGGGTTCCGCAGACCTCCCTTGCTATATGGTCGGTATTTTTGAGATATGTATATAATATGTGTTTGTATACATATAGTAACACTAATCTTAATTTATCCATTCCCCCCACCTTTCCTTTTAGTTGAGCATAGTTTTATTTTCTAAGTCTGTGAGTGTCTTTCTCTGTGGATATATGTTCCTTTGTGTCAGTTATTAGATAACGCCTATAAGTGATATCATAGAATATAGGTCTTTTGCTTTCCGACTTACCTCATGTTTCGTGACTATCTCCAGCCTCCTTTGCGGTGCCTCAGAGAGCAATGGTTCGTTGTTTTCCATGGTTAATATTCCACTGTGTACATGGACCACTTCTTCTTTATCCATTCACCTCTTGTTGGATATTTTGATTGCTTCACTGTCTTGGCTATTGTGAATAAGGCTGCACTGCAGCTTTTGCGGCCTGTGTCTTCTCGATTCTTGTCTTCTCAGGTGAGAGGTCCATTGGTGCACCTGCTGGATTGAATGGTACCTCCATTTTTACTTTTAAACACAGCTCCTTTCTTTTCTCATTATTGGCTTTTATGTCTCACCAGAAGGTAGAGGGTACACAGTTCTCTAAATCCCCTTCAGCATTTATTGTTTGTAGACTTTTTGCTGATGGTCAGTCGACTGGTGTAAGTTGAAACTTTTCGTAGATTAGATTGCATGCGTCTAACACTCCCTGAGGTTGAGCTTTTATCCATTTTTCTTTTTTTTAAAAAGAGTGTGAGTAAAACTTAACTCTTCATAATCTCTTCTTGAAACATTTGCCTGTTGTGAATTTTTTGTCCATTCCCTACTTCAGCACAAATTTTTAGGGCAAGTGTCTTTTACAGCCCTGAGTCCTTGTGAATGTTAAGTGACCATTAGCTGGGACTTTAAAGCTGCTCTTGCAGGAAACGGCCACAAGGTGGCAGCATTTCTCCTTTGCCAAATTTGGTTACTAGGGAAACAGAGCCTTAATGGAAGTGGTATTCCAGGTTGTATATTAGAATGGAACGTGCCAGGAAAAAGCCCTTTAAGTTTGTGTCTCATTACTTCTTGTTCATATTTGTAATTTACTTTTTATTTTTTACCCAGGCAGATTTGATTACATTGGTTTGTTTGCTATAGGTGTGCAAGATGTGGGTCTTTCACACATATACGTGTATCTTTTCTTCCTCGCATCCTTTTCCCATGTAGGTTATGACACAATGTTGAGTAGTCTCTTCCTGGTCTTCCGTACGTCTTTGGTGGTTATATATTTCACATGGTTTGTATATCTCTGTTAACCCCAATATGGTAATGTATCCAATCCTCATCCCTTTCTATTTGGTGAACCATAAGTTTTTTAATGAATCTGTGATTGCCTTTCTCTGTGGAAATATCTTCATTGGTATCAATTTTTAAGTAACTCCTGAAAGTGATATCATAGGATATATGTATTTTGCTTTCTCACTGACTACACGTGGCGTGATTACGTCTAGACTCATCTATGGCGCTGCAAATGGCATTGTTTCATTTTCTTCACTAGCGAATATTGCATCTGTACATGGAGGAGTACTTCTTTGTCCACCCATCTGTTGGTGGACTTTTTGGTTACTTCCATATCTTGGCTATTGTAATAATGTGCAATGCAGATTTGCCTGCCTGTGTCTTTCCAATTCTCTCTTCTTAGATTATAGGTGGAGGAGTGGGCCTGCTGGATCATATGGTAGCTCAATGTTTACGTTTTTAAGGCACCCCCATTCTGTTCGAGTTTGTGGCCCTTTCCAACTTATGTCCCACTTGCAGTTGAGGGTATGCATTTCTCCACAACACCTTCAGCATTTATTGTTTGTAGTTTTCTTGCTGATGGTTATTCTGACAAGTGTGAGCTGATACCTCTTTGTGGTTGAATTCGCATGTGCCTCATAATCCGTTGAAATTGAGCTTTAAAGCATGTCCTTTTTATTTTTCAAGCTGTGACTACCCCTTATTTCTACAAAGTGTTCTCTTAAAGTATGTGTCACATTTTGAAACGTTTTGGCCTTTACCTCCCTGAAGACATTTTGAGGGCAGGTTTCATTTACACTTCTGCAGTACTTATTCATATGAAATGATCATTAGCACAGGCTTTAAAGCTGCTTTTGCAGGTAACTGCCAGAGGGCAGCAGCCTTTCTATGTTCCCCACCCTGGTAACTAGGGAAAAGCCCTTGCGGCCTGTGGTGTTTCTCGGTTATAAATTAGAGTGGAGTGTGCCCGGACCAACCCACACAAGCTGATGTCTCCTTAGTTTTGTTGGATTTTTAAATTTAATTTTTATTTTTTATTGGAGTAATTTTCCACTGTGTACGTGGACCACTTCTTCTTTGTGCATTCCTCGGTTGATGGACATTTTCATTGCTTCCAAGTGTTGGCTATGGTAAATATTGTTGGAGTGCAGGATTGCCAGCCTGTGACTTTTTGATTCTCATTTTCTCAGGTGATAGGCCCAGCAGTGGGTGTGATTCACTGACTGGTAGCACCGTGTTTCCCTTTTCAAAGCACCTTCTTTGTGTTTTCATTAGTGGCTGTTACCACGTCCCCCTTAGAATCGAGGGTACGCATTTCTCCACAATCGCTTCATCATTTACTGTTTGCAGCATTTATGCTAATGGCCCTTCTGGCTGCTGTGAGCTCATAGGTTTTTGTAATTTGGGTTTGTAAGTCGTTGAAAATTCGTAAAACTCATCATTTTTCTCCGCTGTTTTCTTTTCTGTTAAAAAAAGGAAACAATTGGGAGTACAGTATAACTCTTGAAACTGTCTTCTTGGAAGGTTGCCCTCTTTTGAATTTTTTGGGCGATTTTCCACCCAAGAGTTTTTTTAGAGAGCAGGTCTCATTTCCCGAACTTCAAGTTTTGTGAATATTTAGTGACCTAGAGCAATGGGATTAAAGCTGCTGTTGTGGGAAGTGGCCTCAAGGAGGCAGCATTTCTCCATTCCCAAATCTGGGTGGTAGGGCAGCAGAGCCTTTCTGGAAGTCGTGTTCCTAGGTTGTAAATTACATTAGAATGTGCGTGGAGAAACCCCCATAAGTTTATGTCTCATTATTTCTTCTTGGTTTTTAAAGGTGTTTTAATTGGGCTAAAGGTTAGAATATTGTTTGTCCTAGGTGAACACACTCTGGTTCATTTGTACATTATATATGTCTATTCAAGTACAGATCCTCTTCCCATGTAAAATGTTACAGAGGGTTCCGCAGACCTCCCTTGCTATATGGTCGGTATTTTTGAGATATGTATATAATATGTGTTTGTATACATATAGTAACACTAATCTTAATTTATCCATTCCCCCCACCTTTCCTTTTAGTTGAGCATAGTTTTATTTTCTAAGTCTGTGAGTGTCTTTCTCTGTGGATATATGTTCCTTTGTGTCAGTTATTAGATAACGCCTATAAGTGATATCATAGAATATAGGTCTTTTGCTTTCCGACTTACCTCATGTTTCGTGACTATCTCCAGCCTCCTTTGCGGTGCCTCAGAGAGCAATGGTTCGTTGTTTTCCATGGTTAATATTCCACTGTGTACATGGACCACTTCTTCTTTATCCATTCACCTCTTGTTGTATATTTTGATTGCTTCACTGTCTTGGCTATTGTGAATAAGGCTGCACTGCAGCTTTTGCGGCCTGTGTCTTCTCGATTCTTGTCTTCTCAGGTGAGAGGTCCATTGGTGCACCTGCTGGATTGAATGGTACCTCCATTTTTACTTTTAAACACAGCTCCTTTCTTTTCTCATTATTGGCTTTTATGTCTCACCAGAAGGTAGAGGGTACACAGTTCTCTAAATCCCCTTCAGCATTTATTGTTTGTAGACTTTTTGCTGATGGTCAGTCGACTGGTGTAAGTTGAAACTTTTCGTAGATTAGATTGCATGCGTCTAACACTCCCTGAGGTTGAGCTTTTATCCATTTTTCTTTTTTTTAAAAAGAGTGTGAGTAAAACTTAACTCTTCATAATCTCTTCTTGAAACATTTGCCTGTTGTGAATTTTTTGTCCATTCCCTACTTCAGCACAAATTTTTAGGGCAAGTGTCTTTTACAGCCCTGAGTCCTTGTGAATGTTAAGTGACCATTAGCTGGGACTTTAAAGCTGCTCTTGCAGGAAACGGCCACAAGGTGGCAGCATTTCTCCTTTGCCAAATTTGGTTACTAGGGAAACAGAGCCTTAATGGAAGTGGTATTCTAGGTTGTATATTAGAATGGAACGTGCCAGGAAAAAGCCCTTTAAGTTTATGTCTCATTACTTCTTGTTCATATTTGTAATTTACTTTTTATTTTTTACCCAGGCAGATTTGATTACATTGGTTTGTTTGCTATAGGTGTGCAAGATGTGGGTCTTTCACACATATACGTGTATCTTTTCTTCCTCGCATCCTTTTCCCATGTAGGTTATGACACAATGTTGAGTAGTCTCTTCCTGGTCTTCCGTACGTCTTTGGTGGTTATATATTTCACATGGTTTGTATATCTCTGTTAACCCCAATATGGTAATGTATCCAATCCTCATCCCTTTCTATTTGGTGAACCATAAGTTTTTTAATGAATCTGTGATTGCCTTTCTCTGTGGAAATATCTTCATTGGTATCAATTTTTAAGTAACTCCTGAAAGTGATATCATAGGATATATGTATTTTGCTTTCTCACTGACTACACGTGGCGTGATTACGTCTAGACTCATCTATGGTGCTACAAATGGCATTGTTTCATTTTCTTCACTAGCGAATATTGCATCTGTACATGGAGGAGTACTTCTTTGTCCACCCATCTGTTGGTGGACTTTTTGGTTACTTCCATATCTTGGCTATTGTAATAATGTGCAATGCAGATTTGCCTGCCTGTGTCTTTCCAATTCTCTCTTCTTAGATTATAGGTGGAGGAGTGGGCCTGCTGGATCATATGGTAGCTCAATGTTTACGTTTTTAAGGCACCCCCATTCTGTTCGAGTTTGTGGCCCTTTCCAACTTATGTCCCACTTGCAGTTGAGGGTATGCATTTCTCCACAACACCTTCAGCATTTATTGTTTGTAGTTTTCTTGCTGATGGTTATTCTGACAAGTGTGAGCTGATACCTCTTTGTGGTTGAATTTGCATTTGCCTCATAATCCGTTGAAATTGAGCTTTAAGGCATGTCCTTTTTATTTTTCAAGCTGTGACTACCCCTTAGTTTTACAAAGTGTTCTCTTAAAGTATGTGTCACATTTTGAAACGTTTTGGCCTTTACCTCCCTGAAGATATTTTGAGGGCAGGTTTCATTTACACTTCTGCAGTACTTATTCATCTGAAATGATCATTAGCACAGGCTTTAAAGCTGCTTTTGCAGGTAACTGCCAGAGGGCGGCAGCCTTTCTATGTTCCCCACCCTGGTAACTAGGGAAAAGCCCTTGCGGCCTGTGGTGTTTCTCGGTTATAAATTAGAGTGGAGTGTGCCCGGACCAACCCACACAAGCTGATGTCTCCTTAGTTTTGTTGGATTTTTAAATTTAATTTTTATTTTTTATTGGAGTAATTTTCCACTGTGTACGTGGACCACTTCTTCTTTGTGCATTCCTCGGTTGATGGACATTTTCATTGCTTCCAAGTGTTGGCTATGGTAAATATTGTTGGAGTGCAGGATTGCCAGCCTGTGACTTTTTGATTCTCATTTTCTCAGGTGATAGGCCCAGCAGTGGGTGTGATTCACTGACTGGTAGCATCGTGTTTCCCTTTTCAAAGCACCTTCTTTGTGTTTTCATTAGTGGCTGTTACCACGTCCCCCTTAGAATCGAGGGTACGCATTTCTCCACAATCGCTTCATCATTTACTGTTTGCAGCATTTATGCTAATGGCCCTTCTGGCTGCTGTGAGCTCATAGGTTTTTGTAATTTGGGTTTGTAAGTCGTTGAAAATTCGTAAAACTCATCATTTTTCTCCGCTGTTTTCTTTTCTGTTAAAAAAAGGAAACAATTGGGAGTACAGTATAACTCTTGAAACTGTCTTCTTGGAAGGTTGCCCTCTTTTGAATTTTTTGGGCGATTTTCCACCCAAGAGTTTTTTTAGAGAGCAGGTCTCATTTCCCGAACTTCAAGTTTTGTGAATATTTAGTGACCTAGAGCAATGGGATTAAAGCTGCTGTTGTGGGAAGTGGCCTCAAGGAGGCAGCATTTCTCCATTCCCAAATCTGGGTGGTAGGGCAGCAGAGCCTTTCTGGAAGTCGTGTTCCTAGGTTGTAAATTACATTAGAATGTGCGTGGAGAAACCCCCATAAGTTTATGTCTCATTATTTCTTCTTGGTTTTTAAAGGTGTTTTAATTGGGCTAAAGGTTAGAATATTGTTTGTCCTAGGTGAACACACTCTGGTTCATTTGTACATTATATATGTCTATTCAAGTACAGATCCTCTTCCCATGTAAAATGTTACAGAGGGTTCCGCAGACCTCCCTTGCTATATGGTCGGTATTTTTGAGATATGTATATAATATGTGTTTGTATACATATAGTAACACTAATCTTAATTTATCCATTCCCCCCACCTTTCCTTTTAGTTGAGCATAGTTTTATTTTCTAAGTCTGTGAGTGTCTTTCTCTGTGGATATATGTTCCTTTGTGTCAGTTATTAGATAACGCCTATAAGTGATATCATAGAATATAGGTCTTTTGCTTTCCGACTTACCTCATGTTTCGTGACTATCTCCAGCCTCCTTTGCGGTGCCTCAGAGAGCAATGGTTCGTTGTTTTCCATGGTTAATATTCCACTGTGTACATGGACCACTTCTTCTTTATCCATTCACCTCTTGTTGTATATTTTAATTGCTTCACTGTCTTGGCTATTGTGAATAAGGCTGCACTGCAGCTTTTGCGGCCTGTGTCTTCTCGATTCTTGTCTTCTCAGGTGAGAGGTCCATTGGTGCACCTGCTGGATTGAATGGTACCTCCATTTTTACTTTTAAACACAGCTCCTTTCTTTTCTCATTATTGGCTTTTATGTCTCACCAGAAGGTAGAGGGTACACAGTTCTCTAAATCCCCTTCAGCATTTATTGTTTGTAGACTTTTTGCTGATGGTCAGTCGACTGGTGTAAGTTGAAACTTTTCGTAGATTAGATTGCATGCGTCTAACACTCCCTGAGGTTGAGCTTTTATCCATTTTTCTTTTTTTTAAAAAGAGTGTGAGTAAAACTTAACTCTTCATAATCTCTTCTTGAAACATTTGCCTGTTGTGAATTTTTTGTCCATTCCCTACTTCAGCACAAATTTTTAGGGCAAGTGTCTTTTACAGCCCTGAGTCCTTGTGAATGTTAAGTGACCATTAGCTGGGACTTTAAAGCTGCTCTTGCAGGAAACGGCCACAAGGTGGCAGCATTTCTCCTTTGCCAAATTTGGTTACTAGGGAAACAGAGCCTTAATGGAAGTGGTATTCTAGGTTGTATATTAGAATGGAACGTGCCAGGAAAAAGCCCTTTAAGTTTATGTCTCATTACTTCTTGTTCATATTTGTAATTTACTTTTTATTTTTTACCCAGGCAGATTTGATTACATTGGTTTGTTTGCTATAGGTGTGCAAGATGTGGGTCTTTCACACATATACGTGTATCTTTTCTTCCTCGCATCCTTTTCCCATGTAGGTTATGACACAATGTTGAGTAGTCTCTTCCTGGTCTTCCGTACGTCTTTGGTGGTTATATATTTCACATGGTTTGTATATCTCTGTTAACCCCAATATGGTAATGTATCCAATCCTCATCCCTTTCTATTTGGCGAACCATAAGTTTTTTAATGAATCTGTGATTGCCTTTCTCTGTGGAAATATCTTCATTGGTATCAATTTTTAAGTAACTCCTGAAAGTGATATCATAGGATATATGTATTTTGCTTTCTCACTGACTACACGTGGCGTGATTACGTCTAGACTCATCTATGGTGCTGCAAATGGCATTGTTTCATTTTCTTCACTAGCGAATATTGCATCTGTACATGGAGGAGTACTTCTTTGTCCACCCATCTGTTGGTGGACTTTTTGGTTACTTCCATATCTTGGCTATTGTAATAATGTGCAATGCAGATTTGCCTGCCTGTGTCTTTCCAATTCTCTCTTCTTAGATTATAGGTTGAGGAGTGGGCCTGCTGGATCATATGGTAGCTCAATGTTTACGTTTTTAAGGCACCCCCATTCTGTTCGAGTTTGTGGCCCTTTCCAACTTATGTCCCACTTGCAGTTGAGGGTATGCATTTCTCCACAACACCTTCAGCATTTATTGTTTGTAGTTTTCTTGCTGATGGTTATTCTGACAAGTGTGAGCTGATACCTCTTTGTGGTTGAATTTGCATTTGCCTCATAATCCGTTGAAATTGAGCTTTAAGGCATGTCCTTTTTATTTTTCAAGCTGTGACTACCCCTTAGTTCTACAAAGTGTTCTCTTAAAGTATGTGTCACATTTTGAAACGTTTTGGCCTTTACCTCCCTGAAGACATTTTGAGGGCAGGTTTCATTTACACTTCTGCAGTACTTATTCATATGAAATGATCATTAGCACAGGCTTTAAAGCTGCTTTTGCAGGTAACTGCCAGAGGGCGGCAGCCTTTCTATGTTCCCCACCCTGGTAACTAGGGAAAAGCCCTTGCGGCCTGTGGTGTTTCTCGGTTATAAATTAGAGTGGAGTGTGCCCGGACCAACCCACACAAGCTGATGTCTCCTTAGTTTTGTTGGATTTTTAAATTTAATTTTTATTTTTTATTGGAGTAATTTTCCACTGTGTACGTGGACCACTTCTTCTTTGTGCATTCCTCGGTTGATGGACATTTTCATTGCTTCCAAGTGTTGGCTATGGTAAATATTGTTGGAGTGCAGGATTGCCAGCCTGTGACTTTTTGATTCTCATTTTCTCAGGTGATAGGCCCAGCAGTGGGTGTGATTCACTGACTGGTAGCACCGTGTTTCCCTTTTCAAAGCACCTTCTTTGTGTTTTCATTAGTGGCTGTTACCACGTCCCCCTTAGAATCGAGGGTACGCATTTCTCCACAATCGCTTCATCATTTACTGTTTGCAGCATTTATGCTAATGGCCCTTCTGGCTGCTGTGAGCTCATAGGTTTTTGTAATTTGGGTTTGTAAGTCGTTGAAAATTCGTAAAACTCATCATTTTTCTCCGCTGTTTTCTTTTCTGTTAAAAAAAGGAAACAATTGGGAGTACAGTATAACTCTTGAAACTGTCTTCTTGGAAGGGTGCCCTCTTTTGAATTTTTTGGGCGATTTTCCACCCAAGAGTTTTTTTAGAGAGCAGGTCTCATTTCCCGAACTTCAAGTTTTGTGAATATTTAGTGACCTAGAGCAATGGGATTAAAGCTGCTGTTGTGGGAAGTGGCCTCAAGGAGGCAGCATTTCTCCATTCCCAAATCTGGGTGGTAGGGCAGCAGAGCCTTTCTGGAAGTCGTGTTCCTAGGTTGTAAATTACATTAGAATGTGCGTGGAGAAACCCCCATAAGTTTATGTCTCATTATTTCTTCTTGGTTTTTAAAGGTGTTTTAATTGGGCTAAAGGTTAGAATATTGTTTGTCTTAGGTGAACACACTCTGGTTCATTTGTACATTATATATGTCTATTCAAGTACAGATCCTCTTCCCATGTAAAATGTTACAGCGGGTTCCGCAGACCTCCCTTGCTATATGGTCGGTATTTTTGAGATATGTATATAATATGTGTTTGTATACATATAGTAACACTAATCTTAATTTATCCATTCCCCCCACCTTTCCTTTTAGTTGAGCATAGTTTTATTTTCTAAGTCTGTGAGTGTCTTTCTCTGTGGATATATGTTCCTTTGTGTCAGTTATTAGATAACGCCTATAAGTGATATCATAGAATATAGGTCTTTTGCTTTCCGACTTACCTCATGTTTCGTGACTATCTCCAGCCTCCTTTGCGGTGCCTCAGAGAGCAATGGTTCGTTGTTTTCCATGGTTAATATTCCACTGTGTACATGGACCACTTCTTCTTTATCCATTCACCTCTTGTTGTATATTTTGATTGCTTCACTGTCTTGGCTATTGTGAATAAGGCTGCACTGCAGCTTTTGCGGCCTGTGTCTTCTCGATTCTTGTCTTCTCAGGTGAGAGGTCCATTGGTGCACCTGCTGGATTGAATGGTACCTCCATTTTTACTTTTAAACACAGCTCCTTTCTTTTCTCATTATTGGCTTTTATGTCTCACCAGAAGGTAGAGGGTACACAGTTCTCTAAATCCCCTTCAGCATTTATTGTTTGTAGACTTTTTGCTGATGGTCAGTCGACTGGTGTAAGTTGAAACTTTTCGTAGATTAGATTGCATGCGTCTAACACTCCCTGAGGTTGAGCTTTTATCCATTTTTCTTTTTTTTAAAAAGAGTGTGAGTAAAACTTAACTCTTCATAATCTCTTCTTGAAACATTTGCCTGTTGTGAATTTTTTGTGCATTCCCTACTTCAGCACAAATTTTTAGGGCAAGTGTCTTTTACAGCCCTGAGTCCTTGTGAATGTTAAGTGACCATTAGCTGGGACTTTAAAGCTGCTCTTGCAGGAAACGGCCACAAGGTGGCAGCATTTCTCCTTTGCCAAATTTGGTTACTAGGGAAACAGAGCCTTAATGGAAGTGGTATTCTAGGTTGTATATTAGAATGGAACGTGCTAGGAAAAAGCCCTTTAAGTTTATGTCTCATTACTTCTTGTTCATATTTGTAATTTACTTTTTATTTTTTACCCAGGCAGATTTGATTACATTGGTTTGTTTGCTCTAGGTGTGCAAGATGTGGGTCTTTCACACATATACGTGTATCTTTTCTTCCTCGCATCCTTTTCCCATGTAGGTTATGACACAATGTTGAGTAGTCTCTTCCTGGTCTTCCGTACGTCTTTGGTGGTTATATATTTCACATGGTTTGTATATCTCTGTTAACCCCAATATGGTAATGTATCCAATCCTCATCCCTTTCTATTTGGTGAACCATAAGTTTTTTAATGAATCTGTGATTGCCTTTCTCTGTGGAAATATCTTCATTGGTATCAATTTTTAAGTAACTCCTGAAAGTGATATCATAGGATATATGTATTTTGCTTTCTCACTGACTACACGTGGCGTGATTACGTCTAGACTCATCTATGGCGCTGCAAATGGCATTGTTTCATTTTCTTCACTAGCGAATATTCCATCTGTACATGGAGGAGTACTTCTTTGTCCACCCATCTGTTGGTGGACTTTTTGGTTACTTCCATATCTTGGCTATTGTAATACTGTGCAATGCAGATTTGCCTGCCTGTGTCTTTCCAATTCTCTCTTCTTAGATTATAGGTGGAGGAGTGGGCCTGCTGGATCATATGGTAGCTCAATGTTTACGTTTTTAAGGCACCCCCATTCTGTTCGAGTTTGTGGCCCTTTCCAACTTATGTCCCACTTGCAGTTGAGGGTATGCATTTCTCCACAACACCTTCAGCATTTATTGTTTGTAGTTTTCTTGCTGATGGTTATTCTGACAAGTGTGAGCTGATACCTCTTTGTGGTTGAATTCGCATGTGCCTCATAATCCGTTGAAATTGAGCTTTAAGGCATGTCCTTTTTATTTTTCAAGCTGTGATTACCCCTTAGTTCTTCAAAGTGTTCTCTTAAAGTATGTGTCACATTTTGAAACGTTTTGGCCTTTACCTCCCTGAAGACATTTTGAGGGCAGGTTTCATTTACACTTCTGCAGTACTTATTCATATGAAATGACCATTAGCACAGGCTTTAAAACTGCTTTTGCAGGTAACTGCCAGAGGGCGGCAGCCTTTCTATGTTCCCCACCCTGGTAACTAGGGAAAAGCCCTTGCGGCCTGTGGTGTTTCTCGGTTATAAATTAGAGTGGAGTGTGCCCGGAGAAACCCACACAAGCTGATGTCTCCTTAGTTGTGTTGGATTTTTAAATTTAATTTTTATTTTTTATTGGAGTAATTTTCCACTGTGTACGTGGACCACTTCTTCTTTGTGCATTCCTCGGTTGATGGACATTTTCATTGCTTCCAAGTGTTGGCTATGGTAAATATTGTTGGAGTGCAGGATTGCCAGCCTGTGACTTTTTGATTCTCATTTTCTCAGGTGATAGGCCCTGCAGTGGGTGTGATTCACTGACTGGTAGCACCGTGTTTCCCTTTTCAAAGCACCTTCTTTGTGTTTTCATTAGTGGCTCTTACCACGTCCCCCTTAGAATCGAGGGTACGCATTTCTCCACAATCGCTTCATCATTTATTGTTTGCAGCATTTATGCTAATGGCCCTTCTGGCTGCTGTGAGCTCATAGGTTTTTGTAATTTGGGTTTGTAAGTCGTTGAAAATTCGTAAAACTCATCATTTTTCTCCGCTGTTTTCTTTTCTGTTAAAAAAAGGAAACAATTGGGAGTACAGTATAAATCTTGAAACTGTCTTCTTGGAAGGTTGCCCTCTTTTGAATTTTTTGGGCGATTTTCCACCCAAGAGTTTTTTTAGAGAGCAGGTCTCATTTCCCGAACTTCAAGTTTTGTGAATATTTAGTGACCTAGAGCAATGGGTTTAAAGCTGCTGTTGTGGGAAGTGGCCTCAAGGAGGCAGCATTTCTCCATTCCCAAATCTGGGTGGTAGGGCAGCAGAGCCTTTCTGGAAGTCGTGTTCCTAGGTTGTAAATTACATTAGAATGTGCGTGGAGAAACCCCCATAAGTTTATGTCTCATTATTTTTTCTTGGTTTTTAAAGGTGTTTTAATTGGGCTAAAGGTTAGAATATTGTTTGTCCTAGGTGAACACACTCTGGTTCATTTGTACATTGTATATGTCTATTCAAGTACAGATCCTCTTCCCATGTAAAATGTTACAGAGTGTTCCGCAGACCTCCCTTGCTATATGGTCGGTATTTTGAGATATGTATATAATATGTGTTTGTATACATATAGTAACACTAATCTTAATTTATCCATTCCCCCCACCTTTCCTTTTAGTTGAGCATAGTTTTATTTTCTAAGTCTGTGAGTGTCTTTCTCTGTGGATATATGTTCATTTGTGTCAGTTATTAGATAACGCCTATAAGTGATATCATAGAATATAGGTCTTTTACTTTCCGACTTACCTCATGTTTCGTGACTATCTCCAGCCTCCTTTGCGGTGCCTCAGAGAGCAATGGTTCGTTGTTTTCCATGGTTAATATTCCACTGTGTACATGGACCATTTCTTCTTTATCCATTCACCTCTTGTTGGATATTTTGATTGCTTCACTGTCTTGGCTATTGTGAATAAGGCTGCACTGCAGCTTTTGCGGCCTGTGTCTTCTCGATTCTTGTCTTCTCAGGTGAGAGGTCCATTGGTGCACCTGCTGGATTGAATGGTACCTCCATTTTTACTTTTAAACACAGCTCCTTTCTTTTCTCATTATTGGCTTTTATGTCTCACCAGAAGGTAGAGGGTACACAGTTCTCTAAATCCCCTTCAGCATTTATTGTTTGTAGACTTTTTGCTGATGGTCAGTCGACTGGTGTAAGTTGAAACTTTTCGTAGATTAGATTGCATGCGTCTAACACTCCCTGAGGTTGAGCTTTTATCCATTTTTCTTTTTTTTAAAAAGAGTGTGAGTAAAACTTAACTCTTCATAATCTCTTCTTGAAACATTTGCCTGTTGTGAATTTTTTGTGCATTCCCTACTTCAGCACAAATTTTTAGGGCAAGTGTCTTTTACAGCCCTGAGTCCTTGTGAATGTTAAGTGACCATTAGCTGGGACTTTAAAGCTGCTCTTGCAGGAAACGGCCACAAGGTGGCAGCATTTCTCCTTTGCCAAATTTGGTTACTAGGGAAACAGAGCCTTAATGGAAGTGGTATTCCAGGTTGTATATTAGAATGGAACGTGCCAGGAAAAAGCCCTTTAAGTTTGTGTCTCATTACTTCTTGTTCATATTTGTAATTTACTTTTTATTTTTTACCCAGGCAGATTTGATTACATTGGTTTCTTTGCTCTAGGTGTGCAAGATGTGGGTCTTTCACACATATACGTGTATCTTTTCTTCCTCGCATCCTTTTCCCATGTAGGTTATGACACAATGTTGAGTAGTCTCTTCCTGGTCTTCCGTACGTCTTTGGTGGTTATATATTTCACATGGTTTGTATATCTCTGTTAACCCCAATATGGTAATGTATCCAATCCTCATCCCTTTCTATTTGGTGAACCATAAGTTTTTTAATGAATCTGTGATTGCCTTTCTCTGTGGAAATATCTTCATTGGTATCAATTTTTAAGTAACTCCTGAAAGTGATATCATAGGATATATGTATTTTGCTTTCTCACTGACTACACGTGGCGTGATTACGTCTAGACTCATCTATGGCGCTGCAAATGGCATTGTTTCATTTTCTTCACTAGCGAATATTCCATCTGTACATGGAGGAGTACTTCTTTGTCCACCCATCTGTTGGTGGACTTTTTGGTTAGTTCCATATCTTGGCTATTGTAATACTGTGCAATGCAGATTTGCCTGCCTGTGTCTTTCCAATTCTCTCTTCTTAGATTATAGGTGGAGGAGTGGGCCTGCTGGATCATATGGTAGCTCAATGTTTACGTTTTTAAGGCACCCCCATTCTGTTCGAGTTTGTGGCCCTTTCCAACTTATGTCCCACTTGCAGTTGAGGGTATGCATTTCTCCACAACACCTTCAGCATTTATTGTTTGTAGTTTTCTTGCTGATGGTTATTCTGACAAGTGTGAGCTGATACCTCTTTGTGGTTGAATTCGCATGTGCCTCATAATCCGTTGAAATTGAGCTTTAAGGCATGTCCTTTTTATTTTTCAAGCTGTGATTACCCCTTAGTTCTTCAAAGTGTTCTCTTAAAGTATGTGTCACATTTTGAAACGTTTTAGCCTTTACCTCCCTGAAGACATTTTGAGGGCAGGTTTCATTTACACTTCTGCAGTACTTATTCATATGAAATGACCATTAGCACAGGCTTTAAAACTGCTTTTGCAGGTAACTGCCAGAGGGCGGCAGCCTTTCTATGTTCCCCACCCTGGTAACTAGGGAAAAGCCCTTGCGGCCTGTGGTGTTTCTCGGTTATAAATTAGAGTGGAGTGTGCCCGGAAAAACCCACACAAGCTGATGTCTCCTTAGTTGTGTTGGATTTTTAAATTTAATTTTTATTTTTTATTGGAGTAATTTTCCACTGTGTACGTGGACCACTTCTTCTTTGTGCATTCCTCGGTTGATGGACATTTTCATTGCTTCCAAGTGTTGGCTATGGTAAATATTGTTGGAGTGCAGGATTGCCAGCCTGTGACTTTTTGATTCTCATTTTCTCAGGTGATAGGCCCTGCAGTGGGTGTGATTCACTGACTGGTAGCACCGTGTTTCCCTTTTCAAAGCACCTTCTTTGTGTTTTCATTAGTGGCTCTTACCACGTCCCCCTTAGAATCGAGGGTACGCATTTCTCCACAATCGCTTCATCATTTATTGTTTGCAGCATTTATGCTAATGGCCCTTCTGGCTGCTGTGAGCTCATAGGTTTTTGTAATTTGGGTTTGTAAGTCGTTGAAAATTCGTAAAACTCATCATTTTTCTCCGCTGTTTTCTTTTCTGTTAAAAAAAGGAAACAATTGGGAGTACAGTATAAATCTTGAAACTGTCTTCTTGGAAGGTTGCCCTCTTTTGAATTTTTTGGGCGATTTTCCACCCAAGAGTTTTTTTAGAGAGCAGGTCTCATTTCCCGAACTTCAAGTTTTGTGAATATTTAGTGACCTAGAGCAATGGGTTTAAAGCTGCTGTTGTGGGAAGTGGCCTCAAGGAGGCAGCATTTCTCCATTCCCAAATCTGGGTGGTAGGGCAGCAGAGCCTTTCTGGAAGTCGTGTTCCTAGGTTGTAAATTACATTAGAATGTGCGTGGAGAAACCCCCATAAGTTTATGTCTCATTATTTTTTCTTGGTTTTTAAAGGTGTTTTAATTGGGCTAAAGGTTAGAATATTGTTTGTCCTAGGTGAACACACTCTGGTTCATTTGTACATTGTATATGTCTATTCAAGTACAGATCCTCTTCCCATGTAAAATGTTACAGAGTGTTCCGCAGACCTCCCTTGCTATATGGTCGGTATTTTGAGATATGTATATAATATGTGTTTGTATACATATAGTAACACTAATCTTAATTTATCCATTCCCCCCACCTTTCCTTTTAGTTGAGCATAGTTTTATTTTCTAAGTCTGTGAGTGTCTTTCTCTGTGGATATATGTTCATTTGTGTCAGTTATTAGATAACGCCTATAAGTGATATCATAGAATATAGGTCTTTTACTTTCCGACTTACCTCATGTTTCGTGACTATCTCCAGCCTCCTTTGCGGTGCCTCAGAGAGCAATGGTTCGTTGTTTTCCATGGTTAATATTCCACTGTGTACATGGACCATTTCTTCTTTATCCATTCACCTCTTGTTGGATATTTTGATTGCTTCACTGTCTTGGCTATTGTGAATAAGGCTGCACTGCAGCTTTTGCGGCCTGTGTCTTCTCGATTCTTGTCTTCTCAGGTGAGAGGTCCATTGGTGCACCTGCTGGATTGAATGGTACCTCCATTTTTACTTTTAAACACAGCTCCTTTCTTTTCTCATTATTGGCTTTTATGTCTCACCAGAAGGTAGAGGGTACACAGTTCTCTAAATCCCCTTCAGCATTTATTGTTTGTAGACTTTTTGCTGATGGTCAGTCGACTGGTGTAAGTTGAAACTTTTCGTAGATTAGATTGCATGCGTCTAACACTCCCTGAGGTTGAGCTTTTATCCATTTTTCTTTTTTTTAAAAAGAGTGTGAGTAAAACTTAACTCTTCATAATCTCTTCTTGAAACATTTGCCTGTTGTGAATTTTTTGTGCATTCCCTACTTCAGCACAAATTTTTAGGGCAAGTGTCTTTTACAGCCCTGAGTCCTTGTGAATGTTAAGTGACCATTAGCTGGGACTTTAAAGCTGCTCTTGCAGGAAACGGCCACAAGGTGGCAGCATTTCTCCTTTGCCAAATTTGGTTACTAGGGAAACAGAGCCTTAATGGAAGTGGTATTCCAGGTTGTATATTAGAATGGAACGTGCCAGGAAAAAGCCCTTTAAGTTTGTGTCTCATTACTTCTTGTTCATATTTGTAATTTACTTTTTATTTTTTACCCAGGCAGATTTGATTACATTGGTTTCTTTGCTCTAGGTGTGCAAGATGTGGGTCTTTCACACATATACGTGTATCTTTTCTTCCTCGCATCCTTTTCCCATGTAGGTTATGACACAATGTTGAGTAGTCTCTTCCTGGTCTTCCGTACGTCTTTGGTGGTTATATATTTCACATGGTTTGTATATCTCTGTTAACCCCAATATGGTAATGTATCCAATCCTCATCCCTTTCTATTTGGTGAACCATAAGTTTTTTAATGAATCTGTGATTGCCTTTCTCTGTGGAAATATCTTCATTGGTATCAATTTTTAAGTAACTCCTGAAAGTGATATCATAGGATATATGTATTTTGCTTTCTCACTGACTACACGTGGCGTGATTACGTCTAGACTCATCTATGGCGCTGCAAATGGCATTGTTTCATTTTCTTCACTAGCGAATATTCCATCTGTACATGGAGGAGTACTTCTTTGTCCACCCATCTGTTGGTGGACTTTTTGGTTACTTCCATATCTTGGCTATTGTAATACTGTGCAATGCAGATTTGCCTGCCTGTGTCTTTCCAATTCTCTCTTCTTAGATTATAGGTGGAGGAGTGGGCCTGCTGGATCATATGGTAGCTCAATGTTTACGTTTTTAAGGCACCCCCATTCTGTTCGAGTTTGTGGCCCTTTCCAACTTATGTCCCACTTGCAGTTGAGGGTATGCATTTCTCCACAACACCTTCAGCATTTATTGTTTGTAGTTTTCTTGCTGATGGTTATTCTGACAAGTGTGAGCTGATACCTCTTTGTGGTTGAATTCGCATGTGTCTCATAATCCGTTGAAATTGAGCTTTAAGGCATGTCCTTTTTATTTTTCAAGCTGTGACTACCCCTTAGTTCTACAAAGTGTTCTCTTAAAGTATGTGTCACATTTTGAAACGTTTTGGCCTTTACCTCCCTGAAGACATTTTGAGGGCAGGTTTCATTTACACTTCTGCAGTACTTATTCATATGAAATGACCATTAGCACAGGCTTTAAAACTGCTTTTGCAGGTAACTGCCAGAGGGCGGCAGCCTTTCTATGTTCCCCACCCTGGTAACTAGGGAAAAGCCCTTGCGGCCTGTGGTGTTTCTCGGTTATAAATTAGAGTGGAGTGTGCCCGGACCAACCCACACAAGCTGATGTCTCCTTAGTTGTGTTGGATTTTTAAATTTAATTTTTATTTTTTATTGGAGTAATTTTCCACTGTGTACGTGGACCACTTCTTCTTTGTGCATTCCTCGGTTGATGGACATTTTCATTGCTTCCAAGTGTTGGCTATGGTAAATATTGTTGGAGTGCAGGATTGCCAGCCTGTGACTTTTTGATTCTCATTTTCTCAGGTGATAGGCCCTGCAGTGGGTGTGATTCACTGACTGGTAGCACCGTGTTTCCCTTTTCAAAGCACCTTCTTTGTGTTTTCATTAGTGGCTCTTACCACGTCCCCCTTAGAATCGAGGGTACGCATTTCTCCACAATCGCTTCATCATTTACTGTTTGCAGCATTTATGCTAATGGCCCTTCTGGCTGCTGTGAGCTCATAGGTTTTTGTAATTTGGGTTTGTAAGTCGTTGAAAATTCGTAAAACTCATCATTTTTCTCCGCTGTTTTCTTTTCTGTTAAAAAAAGGAAACAATTGGGAGTACAGTATAACTCTTGAAACTGTCTTCTTGGAAGGTTGCCCTCTTTTGAATTTTTTGGGCGATTTTCCACCCAAGAGTTTTTTTAGAGAGCAGGTCTCATTTCCCGAACTTCAAGTTTTGTGAATATTTAGTGACCTAGAGCAATGGGATTAAAGCTGCTGTTGTGGGAAGTGGCCTCAAGGAGGCAGCATTTCTCCATTCCCAAATCTGGGTGGTAGGGCAGCAGAGCCTTTCTGGAAGTCGTGTTCCTAGGTTGTAAATTACATTAGAATGTGCGTGGAGAAACCCCCATAAGTTTATGTCTCATTATTTCTTCTTGGTTTTTAAAGGTGTTTTAATTGGGCTAAAGGTTAGAATATTGTTTGTCCTAGGTGAACACACTCTGGTTCATTTGTACATTATATATGTCTATTCAAGTACAGATCCTCTTCCCATGTAAAATGTTACAGAGGGTTCCGCAGACCTCCCTTGCTATATGGTCGGTATTTTTGAGATATGTATATAATATGTGTTTGTATACATATAGTAACACTAATCTTAATTTATCCATTCCCCCCACCTTTCCTTTTAGTTGAGCATAGTTTTATTTTCTAAGTCTGTGAGTGTCTTTCTCTGTGGATATATGTTCCTTTGTGTCAGTTATTAGATAACGCCTATAAGTGATATCATAGAATATAGGTCTTTTGCTTTCCGACTTACCTCATGTTTCGTGACTATCTCCAGCCTCCTTTGCGGTGCCTCAGAGAGCAATGGTTCGTTGTTTTCCATGGTTAATATTCCACTGTGTACATGGACCACTTCTTCTTTATCCATTCACCTCTTGTTGTATATTTTGATTGCTTCACTGTCTTGGCTATTGTGAATAAGGCTGCACTGCAGCTTTTGCGGCCTGTGTCTTCTCGATTCTTGTCTTCTCAGGTGAGAGGTCCATTGGTGCACCTGCTGGATTGAATGGTACCTCCATTTTTACTTTTAAACACAGCTCCTTTCTTTTCTCATTATTGGCTTTTATGTCTCACCAGAAGGTAGAGGGTACACAGTTCTCTAAATCCCCTTCAGCATTTATTGTTTGTAGACTTTTTGCTGATGGTCAGTCGACTGGTGTAAGTTGAAACTTTTCGTAGATTAGATTGCATGCGTCTAACACTCCCTGAGGTTGAGCTTTTATCCATTTTTCTTTTTTTTAAAAAGAGTGTGAGTAAAACTTAACTCTTCATAATCTCTTCTTGAAACATTTGCCTGTTGTGAATTTTTTGTGCATTCCCTACTTCAGCACAAATTTTTAGGGCAAGTGTCTTTTACAGCCCTGAGTCCTTGTGAATGTTAAGTGACCATTAGCTGGGACTTTAAAGCTGCTCTTGCAGGAAACGGCCACAAGGTGGCAGCATTTCTCCTTTGCCAAATTTGGTTACTAGGGAAACAGAGCCTTAATGGAAGTGGTATTCCAGGTTGTATATTAGAATGGAACGTGCCAGGAAAAAGCCCTTTAAGTTTGTGTCTCATTACTTCTTGTTCATATTTGTAATTTACTTTTTATTTTTTACCCAGGCAGATTTGATTACATTGGTTTCTTTGCTCTAGGTGTGCAAGATGTGGGTCTTTCACACATATACGTGTATCTTTTCTTCCTCGCATCCTTTTCCCATGTAGGTTATGACACAATGTTGAGTAGTCTCTTCCTGGTCTTCCGTACGTCTTTGGTGGTTATATATTTCACATGGTTTGTATATCTCTGTTAACCCCAATATGGTAATGTATCCAATCCTCATCCCTTTCTATTTGGTGAACCATAAGTTTTTTAATGAATCTGTGATTGCCTTTCTCTGTGGAAATATCTTCATTGGTATCAATTTTTAAGTAACTCCTGAAAGTGATATCATAGGATATATGTATTTTGCTTTCTCACTGACTACACGTGGCGTGATTACGTCTAGACTCATCTATGGCGCTGCAAATGGCATTGTTTCATTTTCTTCACTAGCGAATATTCCATCTGTACATGGAGGAGTACTTCTTTGTCCACCCATCTGTTGGTGGACTTTTTGGTTACTTCCATATCTTGGCTATTGTAATACTGTGCAATGCAGATTTGCCTGCCTGTGTCTTTCCAATTCTCTCTTCTTAGATTATAGGTGGAGGAGTGGGCCTGCTGGATCATATGGTAGCTCAATGTTTACGTTTTTAAGGCACCCCCATTCTGTTCGAGTTTGTGGCCCTTTCCAACTTATGTCCCACTTGCAGTTGAGGGTATGCATTTCTCCACAACACCTTCAGCATTTATTGTTTGTAGTTTTCTTGCTGATGGTTATTCTGACAAGTGTGAGCTGATACCTCTTTGTGGTTGAATTCGCATGTGTCTCATAATCCGTTGAAATTGAGCTTTAAGGCATGTCCTTTTTATTTTTCAAGCTGTGACTACCCCTTAGTTCTACAAAGTGTTCTCTTAAAGTATGTGTCACATTTTGAAACGTTTTGGCCTTTACCTCCCTGAAGACATTTTGAGGGCAGGTTTCATTTACACTTCTGCAGTACTTATTCATATGAAATGACCATTAGCACAGGCTTTAAAACTGCTTTTGCAGGTAACTGCCAGAGGGCGGCAGCCTTTCTATGTTCCCCACCCTGGTAACTAGGGAAAAGCCCTTGCGGCCTGTGGTGTTTCTCGGTTATAAATTAGAGTGGAGTGTGCCCGGACCAACCCACACAAGCTGATGTCTCCTTAGTTGTGTTGGATTTTTAAATTTAATTTTTATTTTTTATTGGAGTAATTTTCCACTGTGTACGTGGACCACTTCTTCTTTGTGCATTCCTCGGTTGATGGACATTTTCATTGCTTCCAAGTGTTGGCTATGGTAAATATTGTTGGAGTGCAGGATTGCCAGCCTGTGACTTTTTGATTCTCATTTTCTCAGGTGATAGGCCCTGCAGTGGGTGTGATTCACTGACTGGTAGCACCGTGTTTCCCTTTTCAAAGCACCTTCTGTGTGTTTTCATTAGTGGCTCTTACCACGTCCCCCTTAGAATCGAGGGTACGCATTTCTCCACAATCGCTTCATCATTCACTGTTTGCAGCATTTATGCTAATGGCCCTTCTGGCTGCTGTGAGCTCATAGGTTTTTGTAATTTGGGTTTGTAAGTCGTTGAAAATTCGTAAAACTCATCATTTTTCTCCGCTGTTTTCTTTTCTGTTAAAAAAAGGAAACAATTGGGAGTACAGTATAACTCTTGAAACTGTCTTCTTGGAAGGTTGCCCTCTTTTGAATTTTTTGGGCGATTTTCCACCCAAGAGTTTTTTTAGAGAGCAGGTCTCATTTCCCGAACTTCAAGTTTTGTGAATATTTAGTGACCTAGAGCAATGGGATTAAAGCTGCTGTTGTGGGAAGTGGCCTCAAGGAGGCAGCATTTCTCCATTCCCAAATCTGGGTGGTAGGGCAGCAGAGCCTTTCTGGAAGTCGTGTTCCTAGGTTGTAAATTACATTAGAATGTGCGTGGAGAAACCCCCATAAGTTTATGTCTCATTATTTCTTCTTGGTTTTTAAAGGTGTTTTAATTGGGCTAAAGGTTAGAATATTGTTTGTCCTAGGTGAACACACTCTGGTTCATTTGTACATTATATATGTCTATTCAAGTACAGATCCTCTTCCCATGTAAAATGTTACAGAGGGTTCCGCAGACCTCCCTTGCTATATGGTCGGTATTTTTGAGATATGTATATAATATGTGTTTGTATACATATAGTAACACTAATCTTAATTTATCCATTCCCCCCACCTTTCCTTTTAGTTGAGCATAGTTTTATTTTCTAAGTCTGTGAGTGTCTTTCTCTGTGGATATATGTTCCTTTGTGTCAGTTATTAGATAACGCCTATAAGTGATATCATAGAATATAGGTCTTTTGCTTTCCGACTTACCTCATGTTTCGTGACTATCTCCAGCCTCCTTTGCGGTGCCTCAGAGAGCAATGGTTCGTTGTTTTCCATGGTTAATATTCCACTGTGTACATGGACCACTTCTTCTTTATCCATTCACCTCTTGTTGTATATTTTGATTGCTTCACTGTCTTGGCTATTGTGAATAAGGCTGCACTGCAGCTTTTGCGGCCTGTGTCTTCTCGATTCTTGTCTTCTCAGGTGAGAGGTCCATTGGTGCACCTGCTGGATTGAATGGTACCTCCATTTTTACTTTTAAACACAGCTCCTTTCTTTTCTCATTATTGGCTTTTATGTCTCACCAGAAGGTAGAGGGTACACAGTTCTCTAAATCCCCTTCAGCATTTATTGTTTGTAGACTTTTTGCTGATGGTCAGTCGACTGGTGTAAGTTGAAACTTTTCGTAGATTAGATTGCATGCGTCTAACACTCCCTGAGGTTGAGCTTTTATCCATTTTTCTTTTTTTTAAAAAGAGTGTGAGTAAAACTTAACTCTTCATAATCTCTTCTTGAAACATTTGCCTGTTGTGAATTTTTTGTGCATTCCCTACTTCAGCACAAATTTTTAGGGCAAGTGTCTTTTACAGCCCTGAGTCCTTGTGAATGTTAAGTGACCATTAGCTGGGACTTTAAAGCTGCTCTTGCAGGAAACGGCCACAAGGTGGCAGCATTTCTCCTTTGCCAAATTTGGTTACTAGGGAAACAGAGCCTTAATGGAAGTGGTATTCCAGGTTGTATATTAGAATGGAACGTGCCAGGAAAAAGCCCTTTAAGTTTGTGTCTCATTACTTCTTGTTCATATTTGTAATTTACTTTTTATTTTTTACCCAGGCAGATTTGATTACATTGGTTTCTTTGCTCTAGGTGTGCAAGATGTGGGTCTTTCACACATATACGTGTATCTTTTCTTCCTCGCATCCTTTTCCCATGTAGGTTATGACACAATGTTGAGTAGTCTCTTCCTGGTCTTCCGTACGTCTTTGGTGGTTATATATTTCACATGGTTTGTATATCTCTGTTAACCCCAATATGGTAATGTATCCAATCCTCATCCCTTTCTATTTGGTGAACCATAAGTTTTTTAATGAATCTGTGATTGCCTTTCTCTGTGGAAATATCTTCATTGGTATCAATTTTTAAGTAACTCCTGAAAGTGATATCATAGGATATATGTATTTTGCTTTCTCACTGACTACACGTGGCGTGATTACGTCTAGACTCATCTATGGCGCTGCAAATGGCATTGTTTCATTTTCTTCACTAGCGAATATTCCATCTGTACATGGAGGAGTACTTCTTTGTCCACCCATCTGTTGGTGGACTTTTTGGTTACTTCCATATCTTGGCTATTGTAATACTGTGCAATGCAGATTTGCCTGCCTGTGTCTTTCCAATTCTCTCTTCTTAGATTATAGGTGGAGGAGTGGGCCTGCTGGATCATATGGTAGCTCAATGTTTACGTTTTTAAGGCACCCCCATTCTGTTCGAGTTTGTGGCCCTTTCCAACTTATGTCCCACTTGCAGTTGAGGGTATGCATTTCTCCACAACACCTTCAGCATTTATTGTTTGTAGTTTTCTTGCTGATGGTTATTCTGACAAGTGTGAGCTGATACCTCTTTGTGGTTGAATTCGCATGTGTCTCATAATCCGTTGAAATTGAGCTTTAAGGCATGTCCTTTTTATTTTTCAAGCTGTGACTACCCCTTAGTTCTACAAAGTGTTCTCTTAAAGTATGTGTCACATTTTGAAACGTTTTGGCCTTTACCTCCCTGAAGACATTTTGAGGGCAGGTTTCATTTACACTTCTGCAGTACTTATTCATATGAAATGACCATTAGCACAGGCTTTAAAACTGCTTTTGCAGGTAACTGCCATAGGGCGGCAGCCTTTCTATGTTCCCCACCCTGGTAACTAGGGAAAAGCCCTTGCGGCCTGTGGTGTTTCTCGGTTATAAATTAGAGTGGAGTGTGCCCGGACCAACCCACACAAGCTGATGTCTCCTTAGTTGTGTTGGATTTTTAAATTTAATTTTTATTTTTTATTGGAGTAATTTTCCACTGTGTACGTGGACCACTTCTTCTTTGTGCATTCCTCGGTTGATGGACATTTTCATTGCTTCCAAGTGTTGGCTATGGTAAATATTGTTGGAGTGCAGGATTGCCAGCCTGTGACTTTTTGATTCTCATTTTCTCAGGTGATAGGCCCTGCAGTGGGTGTGATTCACTGACTGGTAGCACCGTGTTTCCCTTTTCAAAGCACCTTCTGTGTGTTTTCATTAGTGGCTCTTACCACGTCCCCCTTAGAATCGAGGGTACGCATTTCTCCACAATCGCTTCATCATTCACTGTTTGCAGCATTTATGCTAATGGCCCTTCTGGCTGCTGTGAGCTCATAGGTTTTTGTAATTTGGGTTTGTAAGTCGTTGAAAATTCGTAAAACTCATCATTTTTCTCCGCTGTTTTCTTTTCTGTTAAAAAAAGGAAACAATTGGGAGTACAGTATAACTCTTGAAACTGTCTTCTTGGAAGGTTGCCCTCTTTTGAATTTTTTGGGCGATTTTCCACCCAAGAGTTTTTTTAGAGAGCAGGTCTCATTTCCCGAACTTCAAGTTTTGTGAATATTTAGTGACCTAGAGCAATGGGATTAAAGCTGCTGTTGTGGGAAGTGGCCTCAAGGAGGCAGCATTTCTCCATTCCCAAATCTGGGTGGTAGGGCAGCAGAGCCTTTCTGGAAGTCGTGTTCCTAGGTTGTAAATTACATTAGAATGTGCGTGGAGAAACCCCCATAAGTTTATGTCTCATTATTTCTTCTTGGTTTTTAAAGGTGTTTTAATTGGGCTAAAGGTTAGAATATTGTTTGTCCTAGGTGAACACACTCTGGTTCATTTGTACATTATATATGTCTATTCAAGTACAGATCCTCTTCCCATGTAAAATGTTACAGAGGGTTCCGCAGACCTCCCTTGCTATATGGTCGGTATTTTTGAGATATGTATATAATATGTGTTTGTATACATATAGTAACACTAATCTTAATTTATCCATTCCCCCCACCTTTCCTTTTAGTTGAGCATAGTTTTATTTTCTAAGTCTGTGAGTGTCTTTCTCTGTGGATATATGTTCCTTTGTGTCAGTTATTAGATAACGCCTATAAGTGATATCATAGAATATAGGTCTTTTGCTTTCCGACTTACCTCATGTTTCGTGACTATCTCCAGCCTCCTTTGCGGTGCCTCAGAGAGCAATGGTTCGTTGTTTTCCATGGTTAATATTCCACTGTGTACATGGACCACTTCTTCTTTATCCATTCACCTCTTGTTGTATATTTTGATTGCTTCACTGTCTTGGCTATTGTGAATAAGGCTGCACTGCAGCTTTTGCGGCCTGTGTCTTCTCGATTCTTGTCTTCTCAGGTGAGAGGTCCATTGGTGCACCTGCTGGATTGAATGGTACCTCCATTTTTACTTTTAAACACAGCTCCTTTCTTTTCTCATTATTGGCTTTTATGTCTCACCAGAAGGTAGAGGGTACACAGTTCTCTAAATCCCCTTCAGCATTTATTGTTTGTAGACTTTTTGCTGATGGTCAGTCGACTGGTGTAAGTTGAAACTTTTCGTAGATTAGATTGCATGCGTCTAACACTCCCTGAGGTTGAGCTTTTATCCATTTTTCTTTTTTTTAAAAAGAGTGTGAGTAAAACTTAACTCTTCATAATCTCTTCTTGAAACATTTGCCTGTTGTGAATTTTTTGTGCATTCCCTACTTCAGCACAAATTTTTAGGGCAAGTGTCTTTTACAGCCCTGAGTCCTTGTGAATGTTAAGTGACCATTAGCTGGGACTTTAAAGCTGCTCTTGCAGGAAACGGCCACAAGGTGGCAGCATTTCTCCTTTGCCAAATTTGGTTACTAGGGAAACAGAGCCTTAATGGAAGTGGTATTCCAGGTTGTATATTAGAATGGAACGTGCCAGGAAAAAGCCCTTTAAGTTTGTGTCTCATTACTTCTTGTTCATATTTGTAATTTACTTTTTATTTTTTACCCAGGCAGATTTGATTACATTGGTTTCTTTGCTCTAGGTGTGCAAGATGTGGGTCTTTCACACATATACGTGTATCTTTTCTTCCTCGCATCCTTTTCCCATGTAGGTTATGACACAATGTTGAGTAGTCTCTTCCTGGTCTTCCGTACGTCTTTGGTGGTTATATATTTCACATGGTTTGTATATCTCTGTTAACCCCAATATGGTAATGTATCCAATCCTCATCCCTTTCTATTTGGTGAACCATAAGTTTTTTAATGAATCTGTGATTGCCTTTCTCTGTGGAAATATCTTCATTGGTATCAATTTTTAAGTAACTCCTGAAAGTGATATCATAGGATATATGTATTTTGCTTTCTCACTGACTACACGTGGCGTGATTACGTCTAGACTCATCTATGGCGCTGCAAATGGCATTGTTTCATTTTCTTCACTAGCGAATATTCCATCTGTACATGGAGGAGTACTTCTTTGTCCACCCATCTGTTGGTGGACTTTTTGGTTACTTCCATATCTTGGCTATTGTAATACTGTGCAATGCAGATTTGCCTGCCTGTGTCTTTCCAATTCTCTCTTCTTAGATTATAGGTGGAGGAGTGGGCCTGCTGGATCATATGGTAGCTCAATGTTTACGTTTTTAAGGCACCCCCATTCTGTTCGAGTTTGTGGCCCTTTCCAACTTATGTCCCACTTGCAGTTGAGGGTATGCATTTCTCCACAACACCTTCAGCATTTATTGTTTGTAGTTTTCTTGCTGATGGTTATTCTGACAAGTGTGAGCTGATACCTCTTTGTGGTTGAATTCGCATGTGTCTCATAATCCGTTGAAATTGAGCTTTAAGGCATGTCCTTTTTATTTTTCAAGCTGTGACTACCCCTTAGTTCTACAAAGTGTTCTCTTAAAGTATGTGTCACATTTTGAAACGTTTTGGCCTTTACCTCCCTGAAGACATTTTGAGGGCAGGTTTCATTTACACTTCTGCAGTACTTATTCATATGAAATGACCATTAGCACAGGCTTTAAAACTGCTTTTGCAGGTAACTGCCAGAGGGCGGCAGCCTTTCTATGTTCCCCACCCTGGTAACTAGGGAAAAGCCCTTGCGGCCTGTGGTGTTTCTCGGTTATAAATTAGAGTGGAGTGTGCCCGGACCAACCCACACAAGCTGATGTCTCCTTAGTTGTGTTGGATTTTTAAATTTAATTTTTATTTTTTATTGGAGTAATTTTCCACTGTGTACGTGGACCACTTCTTCTTTGTGCATTCCTCGGTTGATGGACATTTTCATTGCTTCCAAGTGTTGGCTATGGTAAATATTGTTGGAGTGCAGGATTGCCAGCCTGTGACTTTTTGATTCTCATTTTCTCAGGTGATAGGCCCTGCAGTGGGTGTGATTCACTGACTGGTAGCACCGTGTTTCCCTTTTCAAAGCACCTTCTGTGTGTTTTCATTAGTGGCTCTTACCACGTCCCCCTTAGAATCGAGGGTACGCATTTCTCCACAATCGCTTCATCATTTACTGTTTGCAGCATTTATGCTAATGGCCCTTCTGGCTGCTGTGAGCTCATAGGTTTTTGTAATTTGGGTTTGTAAGTCGTTGAAAATTCGTAAAACTCATCATTTTTCTCCGCTGTTTTCTTTTCTGTTAAAAAAAGGAAACAATTGGGAGTACAGTATAACTCTTGAAACTGTCTTCTTGGAAGGTTGCCCTCTTTTGAATTTTTTGGGCGATTTTCCACCCAAGAGTTTTTTTAGAGAGCAGGTCTCATTTCCCGAACTTCAAGTTTTGTGAATATTTAGTGACCTAGAGCAATGGGATTAAAGCTGCTGTTGTGGGAAGTGGCCTCAAGGAGGCAGCATTTCTCCATTCCCAAATCTGGGTGGTAGGGCAGCAGAGCCTTTCTGGAAGTCGTGTTCCTAGGTTGTAAATTACATTAGAATGTGCGTGGAGAAACCCCCATAAGTTTATGTCTCATTATTTCTTCTTGGTTTTTAAAGGTGTTTTAATTGGGCTAAAGGTTAGAATATTGTTTGTCCTAGGTGAACACACTCTGGTTCATTTGTACATTATATATGTCTATTCAAGTACAGATCCTCTTCCCATGTAAAATGTTACAGAGGGTTCCGCAGACCTCCCTTGCTATATGGTCGGTATTTTTGAGATATGTATATAATATGTGTTTGTATACATATAGTAACACTAATCTTAATTTATCCATTCCCCCCACCTTTCCTTTTAGTTGAGCATAGTTTTATTTTCTAAGTCTGTGAGTGTCTTTCTCTGTGGATATATGTTCCTTTGTGTCAGTTATTAGATAACGCCTATAAGTGATATCATAGAATATAGGTCTTTTGCTTTCCGACTTACCTCATGTTTCGTGACTATCTCCAGCCTCCTTTGCGGTGCCTCAGAGAGCAATGGTTCGTTGTTTTCCATGGTTAATATTCCACTGTGTACATGGACCACTTCTTCTTTATCCATTCACCTCTTGTTGTATATTTTGATTGCTTCACTGTCTTGGCTATTGTGAATAAGGCTGCACTGCAGCTTTTGCGGCCTGTGTCTTCTCGATTCTTGTCTTCTCAGGTGAGAGGTCCATTGGTGCACCTGCTGGATTGAATGGTACCTCCATTTTTACTTTTAAACACAGCTCCTTTCTTTTCTCATTATTGGCTTTTATGTCTCACCAGAAGGTAGAGGGTACACAGTTCTCTAAATCCCCTTCAGCATTTATTGTTTGTAGACTTTTTGCTGATGGTCAGTCGACTGGTGTAAGTTGAAACTTTTCGTAGATTAGATTGCATGCGTCTAACACTCCCTGAGGTTGAGCTTTTATCCATTTTTCTTTTTTTTAAAAAGAGTGTGAGTAAAACTTAACTCTTCATAATCTCTTCTTGAAACATTTGCCTGTTGTGAATTTTTTGTGCATTCCCTACTTCAGCACAAATTTTTAGGGCAAGTGTCTTTTACAGCCCTGAGTCCTTGTGAATGTTAAGTGACCATTAGCTGGGACTTTAAAGCTGCTCTTGCAGGAAACGGCCACAAGGTGGCAGCATTTCTCCTTTGCCAAATTTGGTTACTAGGGAAACAGAGCCTTAATGGAAGTGGTATTCCAGGTTGTATATTAGAATGGAACGTGCCAGGAAAAAGCCCTTTAAGTTTGTGTCTCATTACTTCTTGTTCATATTTGTAATTTACTTTTTATTTTTTACCCAGGCAGATTTGATTACATTGGTTTCTTTGCTCTAGGTGTGCAAGATGTGGGTCTTTCACACATATACGTGTATCTTTTCTTCCTCGCATCCTTTTCCCATGTAGGTTATGACACAATGTTGAGTAGTCTCTTCCTGGTCTTCCGTACGTCTTTGGTGGTTATATATTTCACATGGTTTGTATATCTCTGTTAACCCCAATATGGTAATGTATCCAATCCTCATCCCTTTCTATTTGGTGAACCATAAGTTTTTTAATGAATCTGTGATTGCCTTTCTCTGTGGAAATATCTTCATTGGTATCAATTTTTAAGTAACTCCTGAAAGTGATATCATAGGATATATGTATTTTGCTTTCTCACTGACTACACGTGGCGTGATTACGTCTAGACTCATCTATGGCGCTGCAAATGGCATTGTTTCATTTTCTTCACTAGCGAATATTCCATCTGTACATGGAGGAGTACTTCTTTGTCCACCCATCTGTTGGTGGACTTTTTGGTTACTTCCATATCTTGGCTATTGTAATACTGTGCAATGCAGATTTGCCTGCCTGTGTCTTTCCAATTCTCTCTTCTTAGATTATAGGTGGAGGAGTGGGCCTGCTGGATCATATGGTAGCTCAATGTTTACGTTTTTAAGGCACCCCCATTCTGTTCGAGTTTGTGGCCCTTTCCAACTTATGTCCCACTTGCAGTTGAGGGTATGCATTTCTCCACAACACCTTCAGCATTTATTGTTTGTAGTTTTCTTGCTGATGGTTATTCTGACAAGTGTGAGCTGATACCTCTTTGTGGTTGAATTCGCATGTGTCTCATAATCCGTTGAAATTGAGCTTTAAGGCATGTCCTTTTTATTTTTCAAGCTGTGACTACCCCTTAGTTCTACAAAGTGTTCTCTTAAAGTATGTGTCACATTTTGAAACGTTTTGGCCTTTACCTCCCTGAAGACATTTTGAGGGCAGGTTTCATTTACACTTCTGCAGTACTTATTCATATGAAATGACCATTAGCACAGGCTTTAAAACTGCTTTTGCAGGTAACTGCCAGAGGGCGGCAGCCTTTCTATGTTCCCCACCCTGGTAACTAGGGAAAAGCCCTTGCGGCCTGTGGTGTTTCTCGGTTATAAATTAGAGTGGAGTGTGCCCGGACCAACCCACACAAGCTGATGTCTCCTTAGTTGTGTTGGATTTTTAAATTTAATTTTTATTTTTTATTGGAGTAATTTTCCACTGTGTACGTGGACCACTTCTTCTTTGTGCATTCCTCGGTTGATGGACATTTTCATTGCTTCCAAGTGTTGGCTATGGTAAATATTGTTGGAGTGCAGGATTGCCAGCCTGTGACTTTTTGATTCTCATTTTCTCAGGTGATAGGCCCTGCAGTGGGTGTGATTCACTGACTGGTAGCACCGTGTTTCCCTTTTCAAAGCACCTTCTGTGTGTTTTCATTAGTGGCTCTTACCACGTCCCCCTTAGAATCGAGGGTACGCATTTCTCCACAATCGCTTCATCATTTACTGTTTGCAGCATTTATGCTAATGGCCCTTCTGGCTGCTGTGAGCTCATAGGTTTTTGTAATTTGGGTTTGTAAGTCGTTGAAAATTCGTAAAACTCATCATTTTTCTCCGCTGTTTTCTTTTCTGTTAAAAAAAGGAAACAATTGGGAGTACAGTATAACTCTTGAAACTGTCTTCTTGGAAGGTTGCCCTCTTTTGAATTTTTTGGGCGATTTTCCACCCAAGAGTTTTTTTAGAGAGCAGGTCTCATTTCCCGAACTTCAAGTTTTGTGAATATTTAGTGACCTAGAGCAATGGGATTAAAGCTGCTGTTGTGGGAAGTGGCCTCAAGGAGGCAGCATTTCTCCATTCCCAAATCTGGGTGGTAGGGCAGCAGAGCCTTTCTGGAAGTCGTGTTCCTAGGTTGTAAATTACATTAGAATGTGCGTGGAGAAACCCCCATAAGTTTATGTCTCATTATTTCTTCTTGGTTTTTAAAGGTGTTTTAATTGGGCTAAAGGTTAGAATATTGTTTGTCCTAGGTGAACACACTCTGGTTCATTTGTACATTATATATGTCTATTCAAGTACAGATCCTCTTCCCATGTAAAATGTTACAGAGGGTTCCGCAGACCTCCCTTGCTATATGGTCGGTATTTTTGAGATATGTATATAATATGTGTTTGTATACATATAGTAACACTAATCTTAATTTATCCATTCCCCCCACCTTTCCTTTTAGTTGAGCATAGTTTTATTTTCTAAGTCTGTGAGTGTCTTTCTCTGTGGATATATGTTCCTTTGTGTCAGTTATTAGATAACGCCTATAAGTGATATCATAGAATATAGGTCTTTTGCTTTCCGACTTACCTCATGTTTCGTGACTATCTCCAGCCTCCTTTGCGGTGCCTCAGAGAGCAATGGTTCGTTGTTTTCCATGGTTAATATTCCACTGTGTACATGGACCACTTCTTCTTTATCCATTCACCTCTTGTTGTATATTTTGATTGCTTCACTGTCTTGGCTATTGTGAATAAGGCTGCACTGCAGCTTTTGCGGCCTGTGTCTTCTCGATTCTTGTCTTCTCAGGTGAGAGGTCCATTGGTGCACCTGCTGGATTGAATGGTACCTCCATTTTTACTTTTAAACACAGCTCCTTTCTTTTCTCATTATTGGCTTTTATGTCTCACCAGAAGGTAGAGGGTACACAGTTCTCTAAATCCCCTTCAGCATTTATTGTTTGTAGACTTTTTGCTGATGGTCAGTCGACTGGTGTAAGTTGAAACTTTTCGTAGATTAGATTGCATGCGTCTAACACTCCCTGAGGTTGAGCTTTTATCCATTTTTCTTTTTTTTAAAAAGAGTGTGAGTAAAACTTAACTCTTCATAATCTCTTCTTGAAACATTTGCCTGTTGTGAATTTTTTGTGCATTCCCTACTTCAGCACAAATTTTTAGGGCAAGTGTCTTTTACAGCCCTGAGTCCTTGTGAATGTTAAGTGACCATTAGCTGGGACTTTAAAGCTGCTCTTGCAGGAAACGGCCACAAGGTGGCAGCATTTCTCCTTTGCCAAATTTGGTTACTAGGGAAACAGAGCCTTAATGGAAGTGGTATTCCAGGTTGTATATTAGAATGGAACGTGCCAGGAAAAAGCCCTTTAAGTTTGTGTCTCATTACTTCTTGTTCATATTTGTAATTTACTTTTTATTTTTTACCCAGGCAGATTTGATTACATTGGTTTCTTTGCTCTAGGTGTGCAAGATGTGGGTCTTTCACACATATACGTGTATCTTTTCTTCCTCGCATCCTTTTCCCATGTAGGTTATGACACAATGTTGAGTAGTCTCTTCCTGGTCTTCCGTACGTCTTTGGTGGTTATATATTTCACATGGTTTGTATATCTCTGTTAACCCCAATATGGTAATGTATCCAATCCTCATCCCTTTCTATTTGGTGAACCATAAGTTTTTTAATGAATCTGTGATTGCCTTTCTCTGTGGAAATATCTTCATTGGTATCAATTTTTAAGTAACTCCTGAAAGTGATATCATAGGATATATGTATTTTGCTTTCTCACTGACTACACGTGGCGTGATTACGTCTAGACTCATCTATGGCGCTGCAAATGGCATTGTTTCATTTTCTTCACTAGCGAATATTCCATCTGTACATGGAGGAGTACTTCTTTGTCCACCCATCTGTTGGTGGACTTTTTGGTTACTTCCATATCTTGGCTATTGTAATACTGTGCAATGCAGATTTGCCTGCCTGTGTCTTTCCAATTCTCTCTTCTTAGATTATAGGTGGAGGAGTGGGCCTGCTGGATCATATGGTAGCTCAATGTTTACGTTTTTAAGGCACCCCCATTCTGTTCGAGTTTGTGGCCCTTTCCAACTTATGTCCCACTTGCAGTTGAGGGTATGCATTTCTCCACAACACCTTCAGCATTTATTGTTTGTAGTTTTCTTGCTGATGGTTATTCTGACAAGTGTGAGCTGATACCTCTTTGTGGTTGAATTCGCATGTGTCTCATAATCCGTTGAAATTGAGCTTTAAGGCATGTCCTTTTTATTTTTCAAGCTGTGACTACCCCTTAGTTCTACAAAGTGTTCTCTTAAAGTATGTGTCACATTTTGAAACGTTTTGGCCTTTACCTCCCTGAAGACATTTTGAGGGCAGGTTTCATTTACACTTCTGCAGTACTTATTCATATGAAATGACCATTAGCACAGGCTTTAAAACTGCTTTTGCAGGTAACTGCCAGAGGGCGGCAGCCTTTCTATGTTCCCCACCCTGGTAACTAGGGAAAAGCCCTTGCGGCCTGTGGTGTTTCTCGGTTATAAATTAGAGTGGAGTGTGCCCGGACCAACCCACACAAGCTGATGTCTCCTTAGTTGTGTTGGATTTTTAAATTTAATTTTTATTTTTTATTGGAGTAATTTTCCACTGTGTACGTGGACCACTTCTTCTTTGTGCATTCCTCGGTTGATGGACATTTTCATTGCTTCCAAGTGTTGGCTATGGTAAATATTGTTGGAGTGCAGGATTGCCAGCCTGTGACTTTTTGATTCTCATTTTCTCAGGTGATAGGCCCTGCAGTGGGTGTGATTCACTGACTGGTAGCACCGTGTTTCCCTTTTCAAAGCACCTTCTGTGTGTTTTCATTAGTGGCTCTTACCACGTCCCCCTTAGAATCGAGGGTACGCATTTCTCCACAATCGCTTCATCATTTACTGTTTGCAGCATTTATGCTAATGGCCCTTCTGGCTGCTGTGAGCTCATAGGTTTTTGTAATTTGGGTTTGTAAGTCGTTGAAAATTCGTAAAACTCATCATTTTTCTCCGCTGTTTTCTTTTCTGTTAAAAAAAGGAAACAATTGGGAGTACAGTATAACTCTTGAAACTGTCTTCTTGGAAGGTTGCCCTCTTTTGAATTTTTTGGGCGATTTTCCACCCAAGAGTTTTTTTAGAGAGCAGGTCTCATTTCCCGAACTTCAAGTTTTGTGAATATTTAGTGACCTAGAGCAATGGGATTAAAGCTGCTGTTGTGGGAAGTGGCCTCAAGGAGGCAGCATTTCTCCATTCCCAAATCTGGGTGGTAGGGCAGCAGAGCCTTTCTGGAAGTCGTGTTCCTAGGTTGTAAATTACATTAGAATGTGCGTGGAGAAACCCCCATAAGTTTATGTCTCATTATTTCTTCTTGGTTTTTAAAGGTGTTTTAATTGGGCTAAAGGTTAGAATATTGTTTGTCCTAGGTGAACACACTCTGGTTCATTTGTACATTATATATGTCTATTCAAGTACAGATCCTCTTCCCATGTAAAATGTTACAGAGGGTTCCGCAGACCTCCCTTGCTATATGGTCGGTATTTTTGAGATATGTATATAATATGTGTTTGTATACATATAGTAACACTAATCTTAATTTATCCATTCCCCCCACCTTTCCTTTTAGTTGAGCATAGTTTTATTTTCTAAGTCTGTGAGTGTCTTTCTCTGTGGATATATGTTCCTTTGTGTCAGTTATTAGATAACGCCTATAAGTGATATCATAGAATATAGGTCTTTTGCTTTCCGACTTACCTCATGTTTCGTGACTATCTCCAGCCTCCTTTGCGGTGCCTCAGAGAGCAATGGTTCGTTGTTTTCCATGGTTAATATTCCACTGTGTACATGGACCACTTCTTCTTTATCCATTCACCTCTTGTTGTATATTTTGATTGCTTCACTGTCTTGGCTATTGTGAATAAGGCTGCACTGCAGCTTTTGCGGCCTGTGTCTTCTCGATTCTTGTCTTCTCAGGTGAGAGGTCCATTGGTGCACCTGCTGGATTGAATGGTACCTCCATTTTTACTTTTAAACACAGCTCCTTTCTTTTCTCATTATTGGCTTTTATGTCTCACCAGAAGGTAGAGGGTACACAGTTCTCTAAATCCCCTTCAGCATTTATTGTTTGTAGACTTTTTGCTGATGGTCAGTCGACTGGTGTAAGTTGAAACTTTTCGTAGATTAGATTGCATGCGTCTAACACTCCCTGAGGTTGAGCTTTTATCCATTTTTCTTTTTTTTAAAAAGAGTGTGAGTAAAACTTAACTCTTCATAATCTCTTCTTGAAACATTTGCCTGTTGTGAATTTTTTGTGCATTCCCTACTTCAGCACAAATTTTTAGGGCAAGTGTCTTTTACAGCCCTGAGTCCTTGTGAATGTTAAGTGACCATTAGCTGGGACTTTAAAGCTGCTCTTGCAGGAAACGGCCACAAGGTGGCAGCATTTCTCCTTTGCCAAATTTGGTTACTAGGGAAACAGAGCCTTAATGGAAGTGGTATTCCAGGTTGTATATTAGAATGGAACGTGCCAGGAAAAAGCCCTTTAAGTTTGTGTCTCATTACTTCTTGTTCATATTTGTAATTTACTTTTTATTTTTTACCCAGGCAGATTTGATTACATTGGTTTCTTTGCTCTAGGTGTGCAAGATGTGGGTCTTTCACACATATACGTGTATCTTTTCTTCCTCGCATCCTTTTCCCATGTAGGTTATGACACAATGTTGAGTAGTCTCTTCCTGGTCTTCCGTACGTCTTTGGTGGTTATATATTTCACATGGTTTGTATATCTCTGTTAACCCCAATATGGTAATGTATCCAATCCTCATCCCTTTCTATTTGGTGAACCATAAGTTTTTTAATGAATCTGTGATTGCCTTTCTCTGTGGAAATATCTTCATTGGTATCAATTTTTAAGTAACTCCTGAAAGTGATATCATAGGATATATGTATTTTGCTTTCTCACTGACTACACGTGGCGTGATTACGTCTAGACTCATCTATGGCGCTGCAAATGGCATTGTTTCATTTTCTTCACTAGCGAATATTCCATCTGTACATGGAGGAGTACTTCTTTGTCCACCCATCTGTTGGTGGACTTTTTGGTTACTTCCATATCTTGGCTATTGTAATACTGTGCAATGCAGATTTGCCTGCCTGTGTCTTTCCAATTCTCTCTTCTTAGATTATAGGTGGAGGAGTGGGCCTGCTGGATCATATGGTAGCTCAATGTTTACGTTTTTAAGGCACCCCCATTCTGTTCGAGTTTGTGGCCCTTTCCAACTTATGTCCCACTTGCAGTTGAGGGTATGCATTTCTCCACAACACCTTCAGCATTTATTGTTTGTAGTTTTCTTGCTGATGGTTATTCTGACAAGTGTGAGCTGATACCTCTTTGTGGTTGAATTCGCATGTGTCTCATAATCCGTTGAAATTGAGCTTTAAGGCATGTCCTTTTTATTTTTCAAGCTGTGACTACCCCTTAGTTCTACAAAGTGTTCTCTTAAAGTATGTGTCACATTTTGAAACGTTTTGGCCTTTACCTCCCTGAAGACATTTTGAGGGCAGGTTTCATTTACACTTCTGCAGTACTTTATTCATATGAAATGACCATTAGCACAGGCTTTAAAACTGCTTTTGCAGGTAACTGCCAGAGGGCGGCAGCCTTTCTATGTTCCCCCACCCTGGTAACTAAGGGAAAAGCCCTTGCGGCCTGTGGTGTTTCTCGGTTATAAATTAGAGTGGAGTGTGCCCGGACCAACCCACACAAGCTGATGTCTCCTTAGTTGTGTTGGATTTTTAAATTTAATTTTTATTTTTTATTGGAGTAATTTTCCACTGTGTACGTGGACCACTTCTTCTTTTGTGCATTCCTCGGTTGATGGACATTTTCATTGCTTCCAAGTGTTGGCTATGGTAAATATTGTTGGAGTGCAGGATTGCCAGCCTGTGACTTTTTGATTCTCATTTTCTCAGGTGATAGGCCCTGCAGTGGGTGTGATTCACTGACTGGTAGCACCGTGTTTCCCTTTTCAAAGCACCTTCTGTGTGTTTTCATTAGTGGCTCTTACCACGTCCCCCTTAGAATCGAGGGTACGCATTTCTCCACAATCGCTTCATCAATTTACTGTTTGCAGCATTTATGCTAATGGCCCTTCTGGCTGCTGTGAGCTCATAGGTTTTTGTAATTTGGGTTTGTAAGTCGTTGAAAATTCGTAAAACTCATCATTTTTCTCCGCTGTTTTCTTTTCTGTTAAAAAAAGGAAACAATTGGGAGTACAGTATAACTCTTGAAACTGTCTTCTTGGAAGGTTGCCCTCTTTTGAATTTTTTGGGCGATTTTCCACCCAAGAGTTTTTTTAGAGAGCAGGTCTCATTTCCCGAACTTCAAGTTTTGTGAATATTTAGTGACCTAGAGCAATGGGATTAAAGCTGCTGTTGTGGGAAGTGGCCTCAAGGAGGCAGCATTTCTCCATTCCCAAATCTGGGTGGTAGGGCAGCAGAGCCTTTCTGGAAGTCGTGTTCCTAGGTTGTAAATTACATTAGAATGTGCGTGGAGAAACCCCCATAAGTTTATGTCTCATTATTTCTTCTTGGTTTTTAAAGGTGTTTAATTGGGCTAAAGGTTAGAATATTGTTTGTCCTAGGTGAACACACTCTGGTTCATTTGTACATTATATATGTCTATTCAAGTACAGATCCTCTTCCCATGTAAAATGTTACAGAGGGTTCCGCAGACCTCCCTTGCTATATGGTCGGTATTTTTGAGATATGTATATAATATGTGTTTGTATACATATAGTAACACTAATCTTAATTTATCCATTCCCCCCACCTTTCCTTTTAGTTGAGCATAGTTTTATTTTCTAAGTCTGTGAGTGTCTTTCTCTGTGGATATATGTTCCTTTGTGTCAGTTATTAGATAACGCCTATAAGTGATATCATAGAATATAGGTCTTTTGCTTTCCGACTTACCTCATGTTTCGTGACTATCTCCAGCCTCCTTTGCGGTGCCTCAGAGAGCAATGGTTCGTTGTTTTCCATGGTTAATATTCCACTGTGTACATGGACCACTTCTTCTTTATCCATTCACCTCTTGTTGTATATTTTGATTGCTTCACTGTCTTGGCTATTGTGAATAAGGCTGCACTGCAGCTTTTGCGGCCTGTGTCTTCTCGATTCTTGTCTTCTCAGGTGAGAGGTCCATTGGTGCACCTGCTGGATTGAATGGTACCTCCATTTTTACTTTAAACACAGCTCCTTTCTTTTCTCATTATTGGCTTTTATGTCTCACCAGAAGGTAGAGGGTACACAGTTCTCTAAATCCCCTTCAGCATTTATTGTTTGTAGACTTTTTGCTGATGGTCAGTCGACTGGTGTAAGTTGAAACTTTTCGTAGATTAGATTGCATGCGTCTAACACTCCCTGAGGTTGAGCTTTTATCCATTTTTCTTTTTTAAAAAGAGTGTGAGTAAAACTTAACTCTTCATAATCTCTTCTTGAAACATTTGCCTGTTGTGAATTTTTTGTGCATTCCCTACTTCAGCACAAATTTTTAGGGCAAGTGTCTTTTACAGCCCTGAGTCCTTGTGAATGTTAAGTGACCATTAGCTGGGACTTTAAAGCTGCTCTTGCAGGAAACGGCCACAAGGTGGCAGCATTTCTCCTTTGCCAAATTTGGTTACTAGGGAAACAGAGCCTTAATGGAAGTGGTATTCCAGGTTGTATATTAGAATGGAACGTGCCAGGAAAAAGCCCTTTAAGTTTGTGTCTCATTACTTCTTGTTCATATTTGTAATTTACTTTTTATTTTTTACCCAGGCAGATTTGATTACATTGGTTTGTTTGCTCTAGGTGTGCAAGATGTGGGTCTTTCACACATATACGTGTATCTTTTCTTCCTCGCATCCTTTTCCCATGTAGGTTATGACACAATGTTGAGTAGTCTCTTCCTGGTCTTCCGTACGTCTTTGGTGGTTATATATTTCACATGGTTTGTATATCTCTGTTAACCCCAATATGGTAATGTATCCAATCCTCATCCCTTTCTATTTGGTGAACCATAAGTTTTTTAATGAAATCTGTGATTGCCTTTCTCTGTGGAAATATCTTCATTGGTATCAATTTTTAAGTAACTCCTGAAAGTGATATCATAGGATATATGTATTTTGCTTTCTCACTGACTACACGTGGCGTGATTACGTCTAGACTCATCTATGGCGCTGCAAATGGCATTGTTTCATTTTCTTCACTAGCGAATATTCCATCTGTACATGGAGGAGTACTTCTTTGTCCACCCATCTGTTGGTGGACTTTTTGGTTACTTCCATATCTTGGCTATTGTAATACTGTGCAATGCAGATTTGCCTGCCTGTGTCTTTCCAATTCTCTCTTCTTAGATTATAGGTGGAGGAGTGGGCCTGCTGGATCATATGGT